>NW_015169172.1:2338765-2373714 GCF_001447785.1 Gekko japonicus
TCCTCCTCCTCCTCCTCCTCCCCCCCCCAATAGGAATAATCTGATCTGCTTGTTGTTGCATATTCCCCAAATGCTAGTGTAACTTTGTAAACTCAGACACAGAACTGACAATAAAGGATATAGCCTGGTTCTTCTGGTCTGATGCTGTAGCCTTCTTCATCAAGCTCAGGTGAATTCTAGTATAGCAAACACAGTAAAGGAATTAAATCACTTACTAAGGTTAAAACAGCCACCTTCCTTTCTTCATCCAATATTCCGTATGTAAAATTCAATAACAAGTAAATTTGCCAATACTCGATTATGGCTAGGATTCTGGTCATCATGGCTTAGTATATCCTACATAACAAAAATACTGAGAACCTACTCAGGTTGGTTCTTTCTGGATGAGATAACACTGGAGGTTTATGGTGTCTTTGTAGTATTTGCTTTATTTACAGATATGCAGAGAGAGGACTATTGTAGGCAAAAATGTACTCTTGAGGGCATGAGATCGCCAGCAAGAGAGATTCTGACCTGCAGGTGCTCCAGCCTGTTTACAGCAAAGTGTCTGCTTTTTCTGTTTCTGTCTCCTCCCACTGTATAAACACTGTGCTTCCTGTTCCCACATACCTGCTTCCTTCACCTAGTGATTGTCTGTTGCTGCCCAGAAAGCATTTCCCACCAATGTAAATATTTCCACAATTGTTATGGCATAAATTGCATGACAGTCTAAAGTTGTGCAGCAAAAAATTTTTTTTTTGGATCTGGATATATTGTAGCTGAAAAATATCAGTATTCCCATTTTCCAAATACTGATATGGTATTTTGATCTGGTTGGGGGGGGGGTTCTTGATATTTTTTGCCTCCATTATTCTCTATGGGGAAACTTTCTTGGGGCTGTGGGGTGTTTTTGAAGGTATTGGAACCAAAATTGCAGGGGAATTGCTGGTGTCTATCCATTAAATAACCACCCAATTTCAAGTAAATTGGACCAAGGGGTCCAACTCTATGGGCCCCTAAACAAGGTGCCCCCAGCTGTTCTCTATTGTTTCCCATGGAGGAAAAATGTAAACCCCAAGAATCTCCCCCTTAGGAAGACTATTGCAAGTTATTGCTAAACCCAACAAATATAAAACTCGTGAATAAGAATCTATGTAAAATCTGAAACCTGAAACTATGTAAAAATGAGAATCTGAAACTATGAAAAACATGAAAATCTCAATGTAAAACACAAGAATCCACAAAAAAACCCCGACCCGAACCCAACAGAAACCAATTCCAGCAACAAATTAACTTAAAAACAACAACAACAACAACAACAAAGACACTTGAAACTGACAGAATCTTACTTAAAGCAGCCTGGCAAACCAATATCAAGCCCCAGGAGGGACAGGGAGGGGAAAACTGACCTGGGAGCCTGCAAACACCAGCTCCTGATATTTCTGGTTAATTCTGAATGTGTTCAGGACTTTTGGAACCCACTTTTTGGTATCCTGAAATATCCTGGATATATTTGGGAGACCATATATTTGGGAGATACATATTCAGCTTGGTTATATCTGAGTACACATCCCTACAATAGTCAGCCAAATCATTTGTTTTCATTGCCAATGGCAATTAGCTGTGCAGTTAGCTGTTTTGGCTTTCTCAATAGGAATGGGGAAATAGGAGTATATATTTTATAAATAAAGGCTCCCTTGGTAAAAGAAACCTAATCAGAAACTGTCCCAATAGTCTTTATAATATCAGTGATATCAAACTGTATTAAATTGTTTAATAGAATGTTTGTATTTTTATTTATGCCCTGAGCCCTGATTGCTGGGCTGCAAACACTTTGGCACAAATTTCCTTTGCTAAAGAATAAACTTTGAGTCTTTGCTGGAATGCTTTTTCTAAACCCTCCTGATTACTTCCCTGTAGAAGATGACAATGATTGATTTATCACACAGGTTCCCTTACTACATAATACAACAGATTGGTCCGTGTCGACTAAAAGGTAACATATTTAGGGATAAATTGATTTCTCCAGTTGTGTACACTCCAGGCTATTTCCACAGAGATTTTTGGTCTGGTTGAATACAGCATGCCTCTACTTTATTTGGAAGCTTTGGCATGATGCCCTGCTCTTTCTGAGCATAGCTTGTGGGGTTTTCCTTTTGAAGCCAGAGCAAAAAAAACACCCCTTTATTCCAACATAAAGAGGATATAGTGTGCTGGCTACAGGGAGAGCCTTCATACAGAAGTTCTGTCCATAACCAATCTGGATGATGGTGTGAAGTGTGGTGTCACCTCCCAAATGGCAATGATAAGTTCTAGCTTTCCCCCTAGCCCTTTAGCAACTAAACTGTAGTTCAGCTGCGGGGAGGGGGGTTGCCAATAAGATTATCACTCATCAGTGCTTTTGTGCCAACACAATGAGCAAGAAAGGAGCGAAGAAGAGCGGTGACAAGAGCGAGTGGCACATGGGTAATGGAGCCAAGGATGGCATTAGCATACCCTGAGGTGGGGCAGCTGCTAGGGCCCAGGCCTTCTGGTAGAGCCCACTGCTGCTGGCCCCACCATACGCCTCCCCTGCCACCAGTCTGCATGTCATTCTCCATCTTTTGACTGAAATGGTCTGCCAAAGGTAAAGGTTCCCTTGCTCGAAAGCCAGTCAAATCCGACTCTAGGGTTGCGGTGCTCATCTCCGTTTCAAAGCCAAAGAGCCAGCGCTGTCCGAAGACGTTTCTGTGGTCATGTGGCCGGCATGACTAAACACCAAGGTGCACGGAACGCTGTTACCTTCCCACCGAAGTGGTACCTATTTATCTACTTGCAATTTCTTGCTTTCGAACTGCTAGGTTGGCAGGAGCTGGAACTAGAGACGGGAGCTCACCCCGTCTTGCGGCACCCGGGTCTTGAACTGCTGAACTACTGACCTTCCACAGCCTGTAGTTCAGCATCTTAACCACTTGAGCCACCGCAGCTCCATTCCAGTGGCAGTAGGTAAAGGCATTTAGTGTACAGCAGCGATACTGCTGGTGGCCATGGCAGCAGCAGTCACTAATCAGTGTTGTTGGAGAAAGGGTACACAGGTGGTGCAGAGAACTGAGCATAAATAGTGGAAGGGCTTACGAATGGGAGAAGGAGGTACAGGGAACAGAGAATCGGGTGGTAGAAAGGTATCATGCAGGCCTGGTGGTGGGCAGATGGGGTCCCTGGACACTGTCTGCCCAGGGCCCCTCAAAACTTAGAGCTTACCCTGAATGGAGTATAAGGACACCATCCCCATATGCCTCTATGCCACTCACTGCTATTTCTACAGTATGTGTATAAGAGCTTTTCATGCACCTGTATGGGTGAATCCTTTTTTCCCCATGGTTCACTGTGCTTGTAACACATTCCTACTGAATTGCAGGTCAATTAGGACAGTTTTCAGAATGTTCTAGAATTTGAGTATATACCATTTGTTCTTTTTTTTTTGGTAGGGTATGAGCTTTCATGAGTCACTGCTCACTTCTTCAGACACAGCTTGAATGTGAGTTCATCTGTCTTATATATTGGAAAGTGGAGTGAGGGAGCATATCCAGCCAGCGCTGAAAGCATTGCACTGGCTGCCGATAGCATATCATATTCACTTCAAGGTGCTGGTTCTTACCTTTAAAGCCCTTTATGGCTGGGGTCTGACTTACCTGAGGGACCGCCTTTCCCCATATATACCCCAGAGAGCACTACAGTCAGGGAATCAAAATCGATTGACCCTCCCTGTAACCAGGGCCAGGACTTTTTCGGTGATGGCTCCGTACTGGTGGAATAAGCTCCCGGAGGAGATCAGGCCCCTGCAGAACGTTTTAAAGTTTTGCAGGGCCTGCAAGACAGAGCTCTTCCACCAGACTTTCAATTAGGAGCCACCACCATCACTAGTTACCATCACTAGTAATTGACCTTAGTAACAACTGTAGAGCCTGGTTCCTGGTGAATTACCCTGTGCGCGTTGAGTAAGATCAATGCTGGAAATGAACACCATATGGTATGCATTCATGCAGCACCGCCATTGCTGTGATATTGGGATAACATCACTTGCACTTAATATGCAATATTGTATCGTTTTAACAAATTGTTTTAATGGTTTTAATAATTTGATTGTCAACCTGTGTTTTATCTGTGTGCGCCACCCTGAGCCTGCTTTGGTGGGGTAAGGCGGGATATAAATTGGAATATAAATAAATAAATAAAACAAAATAAAAGGTTTTGTATTAATAACAGGAAAAAAACACCTTTGGTATGATCTTAAATATGAATCAAGGTTCTTTCTAAGTGATGTTCTGAACAAGCTTTTCCTTACACTGATAAATTATCACAAAAAGAATTGTGATGCAATCATATGTCAAATCACATCAAGAGTGTTTTTTGCAGTGTTTTATCAGTTCATACATATGTATAATTAACAAGGGGGAGGGGAGTGCAAATGAACTGAGGGAACAGAATGCTACAAACTATGTATGCACAGTTTCTCCACAATAAAGAAAGGAAGATACATTTGAGAAAAGGATTAATAAATCTCCCCATACATACACTGCTGCAATCAGATGGGCAATCCTCAAGTCTGCTTTTTTCTTAAACACTCCCCTGAGATTATCATAGAACAGCTAAACTTGATCAAATGTGGTACAAAAGGTAGCACCATAAGGCAAAGTGCAATTCAAAGTGCAATTGTTAGTCTTAACAAAATATGTGGCAGGGTATGAGCTTTTGTGAGTCACTGCTCACTTCTTCAAATATCTGAAGACGTGAGCAGTGACTCACAAAAACTCATACCCTGCCACATATTTTGTTAGACTTTAAGGTGCTACTGGACTCTTGCTTTTTTCTACTGCTACAGATAGACTAACAAGGCTATCCATCTTGATCAAACAGATTTGCATTCTCCTGGGGTAGTAATATTACACAAACCTGGGGCCTGATTCACATGTGCCCATCCATAACAGCTAGCCACAATTTGTATCAAGTACCATTTATTCATTCTGAGCTAAGCAATCCCCTTCCTTCTTGGTGCCTGAAACACCATTAATGTGTAAAGCACCAGGACATGCTGGGAAATCCCAGGGCCCTGGAGTCCATACAAACCAGTCACTCCTGGAAGACTACATTTCCCAGGATTTTTGTACCTGGGACATTAACATTCCAGCATTCTGGCATCAAGTGCTCTGTGCCCGTTGCTGATGCTGGACCAAGCCACTTAAATGGGAGGGTGGGCAGGTCAAGGTTCTATAGCTATCTGGCAGGGAGGAGAAAGCTACTTGCCCCACTGATGTCATTGGGGACACAATTAGGTTTCCAGTGTTTGGAACTGAACTTATATTGATTTCCCCCTCATTTTCTGATTCTTAAATTTTCTATTACAATCGATTAATGTAAGATTATGTACCAATCAAAATGTCAATTTAATATTTTAAATACTGAAAAGCTAAAATAGTAATCCAGAGTACATTTGAAACTTTTTGCTTCCTTAGAGATAAAAATTTAGCTAAACCCTTTTAATCAAAATTTAAATTCTCCCCAATTAATTCAGACAGCTTCCATACCAACAGCACAATTGTCTCAAATGGAACTCCGATTATTAGCACAACTGGTCTTTAATGTTTTATAGGACCTTTTCATTTCTTCCAAAGTAGTGTTACAGAATCTATTTAACACGAAGATATAAAATAACTTCCAAGACAAAGCGCAACTTTGTACATCTACAGCAATGAAGCACACGGATTCACTATTTTTCTCAAATAATTATCAACTGCCAATTTCATATAATTACAGCATGATAACCTTCTATAGGTCCAGCTGTGATTTCATAAATCAGCAGACACTATAACCCATGTGCTAATGCCATGGGCAGATAGAGACTACCCTTGGGAAGAAATATATTTCTATATAGGTAAAATCTAATGTACTGGGTATATTTATTGGTTGAGCCAGATAATCAGTATTCAGGTATCATTATCCATGTTGTGCTGTCAGCATGCGATGTGCTAAAAGCCCCACCTAGAAATTCAAAGCCCCACCTAGAATTGCTATAAATGCCAAAATGAAAAAAAAAATTCCCACAAATCTAGAGCATCAGAGGTCTCACAGAATACAGGATACCAAGCATGAAATTCTTTACTTACATATCTTTCCCAGTCAATCTCTGAATAAAAACCATTTGGAGCACCATTTGTTCTCTTCTGCAATACATTGTTAAAAAAATGTAAGTTTTATTTTAAAGGGGAAGAATATCAACATTCACCGTAAGATATCACAAGGATTTGGAAATGAAGCATAGCAGACAACTTTCATAAAGATGCCCTTCATCTAGAACAACAATATTCAGCTTTATGACACAGTAATCCTTGCTCAGGTTTGAAAAACAGTTTCCTAAATGTTCAAACACTGGAAATTCCTTTCTGGAGAAAAAGACTAGGTATTGCCCTTTTAAATGGTTGAAAATCTATGTAGTTAAAAGTACTGGACTAGAATGGAGAAATCCCTGTTCAGCTGTAAAGTTTACCAAGTGACCCCAAGGCCAGTCACAGTGTCTCTCACCTTAACTCATCTTTAATGGGTAGGGGGATGGCTCAGTGCAAAAGAATTGTGGTAGAGCATGCCAGAGGTCCCAAGCCCTGGGATCTCCAGGAAAAAGGATCAAAGGTGAAAATGCTAAGAAAGACTCTTTTCATCTTGGCATATAAGGCAAAGCAATCCACTTCCACTTCTACTTACTACTATATTCATAGATTCCAAACAAGTCAAAGGAAATTGTAATGAGTTACAGGAGAAGCTTTCAGTAATAAGGAACTAAACATATTTATAAGCATATAGAAACCACAATGAAAAGAATAGATGGCATCCTCTTGTAGCTTTAAGAATGAAAAGCACACTGAAATAAGTAATGAATAATCAAATATATGTCTTGTATTAAATCGGCATAAAGAATTCCAATAGGTTTACACACTCTTACAACCAACCCCTTAGAAACTTTAAAACAATATTTGTGTCCTTACCGAAACAGTTTTTCCTCCTTCCTGTGCACACTCTGGTTTGCTATTGGAGGGTGGCTCATGAGGATGAGGGCTGGGTGGCTGGAATGGATTTTAGTTTTTATAGAAAAAGGATTAAGGTATTGGGTGGTTTGAATTTTTTAAACACATGAAATGAATTACATGGAGTAAGCAAGCTCGCTATGCACTTTTTAAAAGGTGTTATTTGTCAAGTTTAATGTAGCTGCCGACAGACCTGCAGTGTACTCTTAAATAGAGTTACTCTCTTCTAAATCCATTGAGGTCAAAGGCATAAGAAGGGTGTAACTCTGTTTAGGATTGTGCTGTTCATGTGGGAGCATTGGAGAAGACTCTGTTCAGAAGAAGAGAAACTTGATAGTTCAAAATGGGTATTCCTTATTTCAAAAGGTGCTCTTACTTCAGAAAAAAATCTTTACAAGATATAATATTATTTCATGTATTTTAGAATCATTTCCCCATAGCATCAACTGCAAAAGCCCTTGTTTAATCTGGCCACCCTAAGTCATTGGGCCATTGCACTATTGCAATATAGTTCAGTGTATCTTTTAGCTAAACATATATTCTAAAGCAAGTATGATCCTGAGTGCTTTCATACCATTTTATTGAAACAGGGAAACAAGGACGAAGGTAATGGCACAGGGGAGTAGAAAGAGCTTTTAAACCCTTTCAAGCAGTTTTTTTGCTGAAAAACACTGCACCAAAGCTGCCTCCATCCCTGTTATGCAAATACGGGTCCAGGATTTTTTTTTCCCAGTGGGAAAGAAATTAGCTTGGGGATGGCATTCTTAAGCAGGAAAATGGCATAGGAGGAAAGAATAACAAAAATCCTATTTCCCTGCACTGTTTCTGCTTCTCAAAACGGGTAGCCCAGCAATTGCACTTGGAAAAGAAGAAATGGGTCTTTAAACGAACATGGAACTATGTGAAATATATAGTTTAAGGAAGCACAATGTAATTAATAATGTGAGAGACATTAACACAGATCAACAATATTTGGACAGCAGACGAGAACCCCTTGAAATACAATCAACATTTTTACATGAGAAAGAACATAAGATAGAGAAAGATGCTGGCTGCAAACAAGAGAAAAGGGGAAAGTACAACTGTGTCCCAGTTAACACCTGGTGCTTGAGGGAGCACAGCAAAAGCACAGCTGACATCCCCAGCCACAGCCAGTTTAAGGTCTTTTGATATCTCAATCAGGTCCAGTTTGAAGGGCACAGTCTATTCCCAATGCCTCCATCTGCACCACTGGCATCTGGAAGAAAGGTGAGCTCCAAAGTGTCACTGGAACTCACCTTCTTCCCAGGCAGCAAAGGTACAAGCTGGGGAGGACACAAGAAAGCCTCTTGTCTGCTCCTGTGGCAGCCAGGATGCAGTTGGAATTTGAGCTCCAGCTAGGTTTGGCATTCCCCCCACAACAGGCAAACCCCCTGCCCTCTGGCCCAATCCGTTGAGAGATTGAAGAATGAGAGAAAAAAATGGTAGGAAGATGGCCTTCATAGCAAAGCTCTAGGAATTTCACAATGTCCCTATGATCTTTACTATAGAGATTAGGGGAAATTTCTAGAGCATCACTTGGAAGGGACTTCACATTCTCCCCAAATTCCATCCACCCTAGTCATCCCAAACTCCATCCATCCACCCTCAAAGTCTCCCAGCATTTGCTAAGACAGTGCTGGCCTAGCCCCAGTTGTGCTGCCAGTGCTGTTCGATCTCATCTTGGATATCAGCAACAACACAGAGGCAGGCTCTGGGAGGTAATGACAGACAAAAGTCACACCTATTACCTGCTGCACCACTGCCTTTGTCAAATAGTAGTGCCCTTAGCAACTGCTTGAGTTGCTTGGGCAGTTTAGGTAGGGGCTGAGATACTACTGAACAGAGGTACATGAGAGCTATACAGCCTTTACAACTTGTAGCATAGGGTTTTTTAAAAAGATATCAGTGTGACAAGACACACAACATAGTAAGCCAAGCAAAGCAGGAACTGAAAACAAGAGCATGTCTATTTTAAAAAAGGTTTCCTATTTCTTTGCTTAGAACTGAATGGGGATGGGATTAATGCACAGGAGCGGCTAGCTGGTTACACAAGTAATCAATGACCACCACCCTGTTATTCCTCCAGTCTGCAATACAAACCAGTGGTTGGATGGGATTCAGGATGAGTGATAAAGGGAATGAAGAATCATATTCACTGACCAAACAAATGCCAATATGCCCCAAAAGAGAGGACAACTGAAAAGAATGAGGTAAGATATGCAAAGAAAAATTGTCTGAAACTTTGCAAAGTCACAAGGTCTACAGCTGTTTTGTTTTCTGTTGAACAGAGCCTTGACCAAGCAGCACTCAAAGATCAGAGTTCCCAATGTGGTCTGCCTTTTAAAATAAAAACCACTTGACAGAATGCAGAGGGATGCGAAAAAAGGGCATGTGGATGCAAGCTCTTTCAAATCTACAGCAGTGGTCCTAAGCACATTTGCTTGAAAATCCATTACTTTTGAATCAATAATATTTACTGCAAGAAAACATGTTTAGGATTTGGGTTTAAGGATCTTGGGTCAGAAGTGTAGGGGGGACCAGTTACAGTAGCAATAGGACCTTTCCAGAAGATAATCTCACCTAGATTTTAGTTTAAGGGCTAGACTTGTACTACCCCCAATCCAGCACCAGTAGCATGATACTCCACCTCTTGTAGTGGGCCCCAATGGTGTCATGCTCCAAATAAATAAATAAATAAAATTGGGGGGTGGAAGGAGTTGTAATATTGCTGTACAGAGATCAGATGTTCAGTCCTGAAAAAAAAAACTCCTGGGGATGGGTGTGCTGGAGAGGGAAAGACCACAGCCTTTGAATAATTAAATAAAAGGGAAAAAAAGCAAAAGTGGGTACAAAACAGTGGGACACTACCGCAGGAGAAAACAGCAGTCTTGCTGTGGTTTGCCACTTTTTTCAGATAAATGTTCCTACACTGGAATCTTACAGGGAGGGAACATTTAGCTTCTGAACCAATTAAAAATAGAAATGCACACAGTTCTGCATGGTGGAGAAAATGATGTTACTTATCACTAATGCCACCACCTATCTGAAAGCATAATATAGATTCAACACATTCTGCACAAGACTCACAATAGCAAGGTACATGCTAGCAGGGAAAGAACCACATTTTCCCAGCAACAAAACACATGCTGAGAAAATGCAACACTCCAGGCACATATGCATTCTCTTGAAGGAAGACATCTGGATCCTGAGCAATGTAACCACTGCTCATTTATTGTGTGAACATGATCATCTGGAAAGGCCCTTAAATATTTTAATTCTGTAAATTTGGTATAGAAATGGCCTTGGTATGGCTGCTTGGGTCTCTATTCCATTGCTGAATAACATTAGTTTTTTTAAAAAACACCTGCTCCAATTTTCATTTGAATTGACACGACTGAATTTAAAGCAGAAAACTTAAAATCAAGAATCAACTTAAAACAAAGTGAAATCTATATCTGAACCCAACATTCTTCATTGCAAATTTTAAGTCTAATAGCTGAAGAGATACATTTCCTTCTAAAGTCCACTTCTAGAAGATACAGAAAACCTAAAATCATAAATAAAAGCAACAGTAACTCTGGAGCAACCCTTCTCCTATTTCTATTTTTTTTTTAGTAAAATTGACCATTGTTTTCAAATTATTTCTGGTGTTTATTTAATTATAAGTAATTTCATATCCCAGCTCAGTGCAGTTATTTTATATAGGAAATATCAAGACATTCAAGTAACAATTTATTGCCCTCCTTTGGCCAATTAATAACAACTCCCCCTCCTCGAGAAAATGGAATAAAACTCTGGATTTAAGCAAATATTTCATAATCACAAGTTATATTGTAACTTATGATTTTAATGTATTAAAATAGAAATAGGGCAAAGGGTTAAGAATGGCTTATGATGAGTCATAGGATGGGGCAGCATTTTCATCAAACAGCACTAATGTTGCACTAATAACAGTTTAATTTGATTAAATACTTACAGTTCCATCCCTGTCTGGTGATCCCCTGTAATAAAGGCAAAATTTGTATCATTAGAGCACTAATAAAAACAGACAAAGCAACCTAGGTTTAAAAATATGAAATTGTTTTTCCTAATACTTTTCACAGACCATGTTCTGCATTGCAAAATTAATAGTAAATATGATTTATTTTCAAATCACTGCAGTGCCCATAGTTTGTTTTAAGCAGACAGTTGGAGATCCAAGTAAACATAGTTTAGCTCATCTTTCCTAAAGAAGCAGCAGAGAGATACTTATACTAAGATCCAAGAAGCCAGTGGGTGGCGTATCACAACTCTTTCCAACTCAGATCTCCACCTATGAAATGGGAAGGATAGCAACCAAGTGTACAGAACCATTCTTTTTTATATATAAAGTTTTATTTCCCTCTCCTAAAAAGGAGAGAATTTTGCTTTTACCCTAGAAAATTAGGGAGGGGATATAGAGGGATAAAGAAAAGTGTTGAGTGATGTTAAGTATTAGTAAATTAAACTTTTTTTAAAAAAAAAATTAAAGTTAAAGTCTAAGCTTCTTCTGTGGTTAGGTGATCTTCTTTTCTTCTCTGTTTTTCAAAACCAAATAGTTAATATGTTAGTAATGTCCCTTTGGGGTTAGTATTACTTTTATAGCGTAATCCAAAATAGTTAGTCCCATTCTTAAGGGAAAAACAATTAAAAATGATTAAGCCTTCTACATGAACAATGAACTCTAATAGAGTAGGAAGAGAGAACTGACAACACAAGAGTACGAAGTTCCAACAGGGGTTCGTTTTCTTGCACCGTTTTCTTCTAGAGAAGGTTATTTTTGCTTGTATAAATCTCTATATTCAGTTATTCAAATTGCGGCACACAAATACTACATACTTAATGTCAGAACAAGAAAATGGCACAAAGCATCTCTGAGGTAAGTATCTCTGCAAATTTATGCATATCAAAACTATATTTTCAGCCACCCCATTATAATTACACACTTTCACATTATGATTAATTATCTAAAAATAATGCAATTAATGCCCCCAGAGTGCCCATAAAAAGGCAACTTCAATTATTCAAGAATATGCTGAGTATTTGGCTCGATACAAGATAGAAAACTAGACCTTCTGAAGGAAATTAATGAAATGAGGACAGGTTTTATTGCCTCTGATACAATCGAGTACGCAAATCTTTCTGGGGGAAGGGGAGCTAGATCAAAATGTTCTGAAGTGAGCAGTGACTCACAAAAACTCATGCCCTACCACAAATATTTTTAGTCTTTAAGGTGCTACTGGACTCTTGCTCTTTTCTACTCAAGCTGAGCTAATTGAGTCTGAATGATTTTATATTATTTATCTTGGTGGTGGATAAATCAATTTACAGAAGTGTGTGCTTCCTTCTAAACATTTTCTGTTCATACATCTCACCTTACATACCCTTTAGATTCAGGTGGGTAGTCATGCTGATCTGAAGCAGCAGAACAAAGTTTGAGTCCAGCGGCACCTTTAAGACCAACAAAGTTTAATTCTGGGTATAAGCTTTCATGTGCATGCACATTTCCTCAGATACCCTTTAGTTTAGCTTTCTCCCTGGACCACATGGTTCCATGTTTAATCATATAAATAAACAGTTCAAACATTTTTTCACCCATATCATAGAAAGAATTATTTATGTCCAACAGGATTTAAAACATCTATCTAGTTTTAATTTTTAAAATGCAATTAATTTTTAATCTATTCCCACATCCTTCACTGAAAGATCTTTTATTTCAGCCCCTCACTACCTTCTGCCTCTTGGGATATCTTACATATTACATAGCAACCAACATCACATAATGGAGAGTTACATGTATCACTCCTTCTAATGGTGAACATGATAATCTTATGATACCCAGAGACAAAGTAAGAACTTCTGCATGATTTGGGGATTCCCTGCCCCCTCCCAAATATATCAATTTTAAATTAAATGAGATTCCTTCCCCTCCAGTGGCCTAAAGTTAAGTGACCACACACACACATTGTCTCCTCCAAGAGCAGTTGATCATGCACACACACACCTCCCAGAGAGCAGTTGATCATCAGACCCAGAAACAGAATACAGAGGTGAGGAAGAATATCAGATTGTAGAGCTCCTAAGAATTTAGTGTCTTAGAGGAGAAATTAAGGTTCCTGACCTCAAATACCCACCATACCAGTTCATGAGGCTATATGCTTTAAGGCAGAGGTGTCGAACTCATTTGTTACGAGGGCCAGATCTGACATAAATGTCACTTTGTCAGGCTGGGCCATGTATGCCATAAAATTTAATGCCAGGGCCTGGAGATATAAACTGTATTAAGGACAGCAGCTCATAAGCTCCAAGTGGGTGTATCCTCACTGCAAGTCCCCATGGAGTGGTGCAAAGGAAAAACCATATGGGCAGGCTGGAGAGGCAGCAGTGCAGCACTAGGCAGACACTCCCATGATGCTTGACTGCTGCAGATGAGGTTAAGTATGGCTTAACCAATTTAACTTTCAGAGTTATATTATTTCGGTTTCTTTCTTCTGAACTTCTTTTTGTCCAAATTCCATTGGACCTTTGGGACTTTTGGGGCTGCCACCCCTTTTCTGGTTCTCGCCCTCTTCTGGATTGCTGCCCATTGTACGTTCCATACTTTCCGATCCAAATGCACTGCTTTCTTCTTCCCGATCTTTTTCCTCTGCTGGTCTTTTGTCATATGCTAGTCTTTATTGTTGTTCCAGAAACAGCTTCACTTTAAAGACAGAGTCCATCTTTTTTCTTTTTAAGACAAGTCCCTCCGATCTCTTTGAGAATCTCATCATTTCCCCCCTGACAGGTTTATTTTTCTTGATAAATTCTGGATATGTCCAATGGATCATATCCATATCATTTTATAATACATCCGCTGATAAACCTGTCCTCGGGGCCAATGCTTCACTTAAAATTTGCTTCAGATTCTCACCCTTCCAGTCTTTGTTGAATTGCTTTTGACTTGGCTTCTTCACTGCTTTTACCGTCTCCTCTGATTTTAAATTTAGCTCTTTCAGCTGATCCTGGTTGTTGAAATTGGTCATCTGATCCAACAGAGGGTGCAATGCAGTAGCTGTTATATTGGGAAGGCCAGTACTTGCTTCCGGTTTAGCAACCGGATGTGCTGATCTTGCAGTTCAAGGAGAGTACCTCAATCTTGTCGTCATTTTTTTTGCCCAAAAAGTCATTGTTTACAGTTCAGAGAAACTTTTTGTTTGTTTGTTTGTTTTGTTTTAAAAGTTACTGAAAGTTCATTTAAGAAGTCACTTTAAAGAAATCCATACTTTACTTGATTCAATCCAAAATCACGGTTGCCTCTAGCCCCTTCCGTGGGTATTTGAGGTCAGGAAGATTGCTTAAGGTTGTGGGGGGGGGACGAACTCCCTCCCCCTGCTTCATTACAGATCGGGGTTTTGGCGCTCCATATGGGCACTTATCTGCCTAGCCAGTTAGAGGAAAATAGGACTCACGCTTCATTCCATGCCAGCTGCAGAGGTAGGGAGAGCTTTGAAGTTTCGCTTGAACACTTGCTCACTCGTTCGGTGTGCGCCTCTTAGTGCCATGATGGCACTGCAGCAGCGGGACCTATTGAGACAGAGGAGCCTCAATTCCTTGGCCTCAGCCTTGGAAGAGGCACCCCTCGCACCCCAGGCTGGGAGTCCCCTACAAGGACTCCGGGGGGGGGGTCCGGATCAAGCAACTCCCCTCCTGTCTGCCGGGTCACAGGCCTCTTCCATCCGAGCACCAATGGAGTGTGCCCGCCATTCAAGTCACAGAAAAAACTGTCAGAGCTGTTCTTGAAATAGTAGTTTATGTCAGAACTCTCTCAGCTCCACCTACCTCACAGGATTTCTGTTGTGAGGAGGAGAAGGGAAAGGAGTTTGTAAGCTGCTCTGAGACTCCGAGTGAAGGGTATCTCTTCTTCTTCTTCTAAATACGATATGTGGATAACTTAAATATATAAAGATGGCTCTCAAATAAAGTAAATAACCATGAGGGGTGATTTGATTCCCTTTTCTCTGGACAGGGTACCTCAACGGGTTCAAAGCTGCTGTTTTCTCTCATATAGCACTTTACCACAGAACCTACACACAACAGTTAGGAATGACAGGGCCCTTAACAAGATGCTTATTTATACGACTAAAATAAGCTTTCTTCTCTAAGCCAACCCCCAAATCCAAACAAAACGGCCAATAAAAGCCACAAAATTTCTGTTCAAAAGTTTTTTTTGGGGGGGTTTACAAAAAGATTTCTTCAGCCTTCTTAAACTGAGGCTGGCTCATCCCCTCCCATCCAGAGGGATTCCATGGGCTCTGATTGGCTGACAGTCACTTGGATTTGCATGAAGCCAAATTCACAGGGACTGGTTCAGAGCCCTGAAGAAGAGGTGGGACATCTAAGAATAACTGTCATACCCATCTTCCCTACACCTGTGATTGTAAGCTCCCAGCTTCTACCTTTATACTATACATCTCTGAAAACGTGTTTGTTCTGCACACACATAATAGTGTCATGTTTTATGTATAAAACTATGCTGTGTGGAACAAGCCTTAATGCTGTTTTTTAAAATTAAATGGAGGCATTCAAACTTACACGTGTTGTTTAAATCATGCCTTCTGACTAAGAAGCCCTTATTCCTTATTTCAGCTGGGTGGAAATGGCTCATGTTCAAAGGAACTATCAATGCTCTTCTATCACATATAATGTGAGCACTGGCACCTGAAGACTCTGAAGCACCAAATGCTGTTCCTCTGTTAATTTCAGAGGCTACCTACAGTAGTCTGTTGCTAAGCAATGCACTCACAAGCTAGTCTGCAGCAGAGGAATGTAGCCTCAAAGGTGAGGCAGTGATAATTTGTCTCCAGAGCTTGGAGCAGGTAGGCCATTTCACACAGCATAAAAACATTATTGGCAACTAATAATACAGTTTTTCAATTTGTCCCGAGCAGCCAAAAATAACATCCTGAGTTGGTTTGAGTGCCTTTCGTTTCTCTCTCTTTTCCTTTGTGAGCAATGAACAAATACAGATCCCTAGCACCAGGTTGCGCACAGCTCTTCTCCCTTTATCTTTAAAGGCAGATTATATTCAAAAGATTTCTCAGATTTGGCAGCAGCAAACAGCTGATCACCTTGTTGTGGAAGTACCACTGAAAAACCAGGACACTTCTCCATGGACATAAAAGCTTCAAAATGCTTCGTTATCTCAAGAGCTTGCTTATCTCAAGAGCTTGCTTTCACCTACTGTCAAGGCTTTCTGTTCAGACAGGCTTGGCAGCTATAGTCTTATACGTAGTTCACACAGGTAGCTTCAATGTTAGCCTCTCAGAGAAGTACTATCAGATTAAATAACTGGAGAGATGCTGTGGCTCAGTGGTAACACATCTGTTCAGCAAGCAGAAGGTCCCCATGTTGAATCCCTGGCATCTCCAGTTAAAAGGATCAGGTAGTAGGTGTTGTGAAAGACCTCTCCCTGAGACAATGGAGAGTGGCTGTCACTCTGTGTAAATAATACTAACCTTGACAGATAGGGTTGCCAACCTCCAGGTGATGGCTTAGGATCTCCTAGGATGACAACTGATCTCCAGGTGACAGAGATCAGTTCACTTGGAGAAAATGGCTGCTTTGGAAGCAGGACTCTATGACATTATACCCTGCTGAGGTCTCTCCTCTCCCCTCCGCTTCCCTCCCCTCCCCAGACTCTGCCTTCCTCAGGCTCTGCCCCCAAAATTTCCAGATATTTCCGAACCCAGAGCTGACAACCCTATGGATCTGATTCAATATAAGGCAGCTTCATGTATTCAAGTATTAGGTATCTGAAGAATTAAGATGGATCTTATCAGCTTTCAAAAAGGGACTATATAGATGGCCTGCAAAACACCCCCAAACAACTGCCATTGCTTGAAAGCATGTTTAATTATTTCAACCATCCTTACAACATTAGGTAATTGTTTCATAGTGTATTTTAAAAACTATGCACTACTGAATACCGCTTTGTTGATTTCACGTTGCCCGTGTCAACGAGAACTGTCATGAAGCATCGGTATAATAATCTCCCTGCCATTCAGGACTTGCTTCCTTTCACCATACATACTTACGTGGAATCAGTGTCCTTCTCTTTCTTCCGTATTCCAAAGGCCTTTCTTGTACGTTTTTTCAACCCTACGAAAACAAAAATAATGACTGAATAAATCAGGTGATTTTACTTTTGTTGTAGGCTCTCAAAAGCTTTTAGGCTAGAAGGTAGAACAGAGGCTTTTAAAACACAGGGCCACGCTACATGAGACACTTGGAGTCCTATTTATGTAGCTCACAGCAGTTTCCCTCTTTTAAGTAACTCTTGCGCAGGGCCACCCTTTGGATTGGAACTGTGGCAGGAAGAGGGTTCAATTTTTACCTCCATTCCATCTCCCCAACCCCAAACCACCATCTAGGGTCATTTGTCCTCCAAGGAAAAATGCACATGTGGTAATTTGGGGTAAATGCATCATGGGAAAAGCCTCAAACTCGTCCTCTTCTCCTTGCCCTGCAGACCCAATCCAAATCAGGCTCCTGTATGCCAGGAATTTAAAAAGTGGTAGTGGGGAGCCCTGCTTGAAGCTCCATAAACAGAACTTCAAGCATTTTGGCTTTAGAAGCAACATGTAAAGGTACTTCTGGAAGGGGGATCACTACATTTCACTATTCATGGTTTAAATGTTTATTTACATAAATCTCAGAAGTCTAAAAGCAGTAGTCTTAAGAGACTGACAATTCAGTTCTAAATCAACGCATCTCTCTCAGTGCATCTTTCAAGTACAACATATTTAGTACAAATAAAGAATAAATAATTTAGAAGAATGAGTGAAAATATACTTTTGCTGTGATTGTTTTAGAGGACTATGCTGTTAGAAACATAAAAACACAAAACCAAGAGCATCTTTGTTTAATGCAACAATTCTCTTCCACCAACAGGGAACAAGTCCACAGTCTTAGAAGTAGCAAGAGCAAGCTCAGCCTTTGAAAAACTAAACCAGTGAGGAGCTGTTGAATGTTTTATTGGAAAGACCTTGTAATGTATCCAGTTCAGACCGCGTGGTCAACTTGGGCTCCACGCGGTCAGGCACAAACGTCGAGCTTTGCTCGACAAGACAATAGACTCTGAGGATCCTAACCCGCTCCAATCAGGAGGCTAGGTTCCCGGCCGAGAACCACTGTAAATAACCTATTGGGAAGTGGGGGGTGTTTTGGGTGGTGGTTTCTTGGGGAATATAAACCAGCCTGCGAGCCGGCCAAGATGTCTTGTTCCTGATCGAATAAAGTACGCTTTGCTGAAATCACTCTCCGTCTGCGTACTTTTCAGACCTGCATTTCTTTGTCTTTCCACTCAGTTGTGCACGTGAAGAACAGCTATAAGATGTGGAGAGGGACTCAAAACCTCTGTATATGTATCAAGGGCTCTTTTATTATGCTGGTAAAACAAGGACATCTTTAATGTTCTTGGAATTTGAGTACCTGACCCTTTCATAGGCTAAAAAAAGGACACAAGGTCCATTCTCCATGTAGTTATTTGATTCTTCTGATATTCTCTTCCCTATAAGAGAAATGAACAGTCATCCCTTTCCATGCTTTTGAAAATCCAAATATATAATGTCTACTTTTTCAAGAACCATAGAAGGTTGATGAGGCAGGACTTCCCTTTGCAGAAGCCATGCTGATTTCCCCTCAGCAGGTTTTGTTCCTCTATGTGCCTAATAATTCTATCTTTGATTACAGTTTCTACTAATTTGCCTGAGACAGATGTTAGGCTGACTAGCCTGTAATTTCCTGGTTCAACTCTGGATCCCTTTTCAAAAACTGGTGTAACATTTGCTGTTTTCCAGTCTTCTGGTATAGCGGCTAAATTTAGTGATAAGTTACATATATGAGTTAATACAGAGGTGTCAAACGCATGGTCCATGGGCTGCATCTGGCCCACACAGGGCTCAAAACTGGCCCCCTCATAAATCATGTTTTGTGTGCCAAATTATCAACTTACATTTCTTTTGCCAGAGCCTGTGGTCCCCCCTGTTCAATGCATTGGGACAGACCTCCACTTAAAAAAAAAAAACCTCTTTATTTTTTATAGATTCCTTGAATACCTTGCTAGTCTAGGTCTGTACCCTATTTTGTACTATATCCCTGTGTAGCAAATATTACATGATATACTTAAAGAAATTATTCTCAAACTTCTTGAAGTGCTACCCATGGTTAAATTTACTCTACCACTTGGGACCCACCTACACAGTGCCACAGGCATTGCATGACTGGGAGGCAATAGGCATAGGGCATCACCTCTCACGCTACTGATAGATGGAAGCAAGCCAACCCCCAGGAATGAATAGGGTTGAAGGACAAAGGAAGGTTAATGAGACAGCTTGATTCAATCTTCTCCTTTTTCTCAATGTAAGGAACAGTGCAAATCTCCTCTCCCACCTCAGAACTTTGAGCCTCCCTGACCCACCTATGAGAGTGTCATCACCCACTTTTGGGACACAACCCAAACAATAGGAATCATTGTGTTAAATACAGGAGAGAACATCCACACACCAACCAATTCTTAAGTACTTTTATAAGTTACACAGGGAATAGTTTCCATTCCACCTTCCTGAACTCAGACCTTGTTGCTACAGTAACACCATTTAATTTATCCTCTGGGGGGAGGTCACACTAATAGTCACCTTGCTACCAAAACACTTCCATATTTCCTGTGGGTATCTTTAAAGGGTCTGTGCAGCTCTGATATCTTTCTGCAAAGAGCATGTCATAACTGCAACTGATACCAGGGGAGGCAAAGCAATCTGCCATAATCTCCCACCTATAAAAGGAATGCTTATTCAGACTGGACTGTTGCACAAAGGTGCACACCTTAAGTAGTCTGTCCTGTCTAAGGGCTAAACCAGATGTGAAGGGACATGCAAATTTATTTACTCATATGTCTATCTGTTCATACGTAAATGGTGGGGTATGTATATGTTATAGTACAGATGCCTTCATTCCCTCAACCCCCTTCTTGATGCAACAACTCATTTTCTCTCCTCCCAGTTTTGTTCTCTGGCAATCCTGAAACTGAAGACGGAGAGCCAGTAGAGGTCTGTAACTAATTCATTCATTCTAACTGGAGTACAGTAGCTGTTCCATGAAAAAAGTCTTGTTTCACCAGTGTCTGTTAGTCAGGCCATTGATCTAGAGCCCATCCCCCCCCGAGAGTGATAAGTGTGCCCTTAACCACCAGGAGAACCTGCTGTATTAGCATTTCTGTGTCCTAATCATAAGACCAATGCCCATATAAAGATAAGTCTCCATTTCATTGCCTGTCTTGTACAGGATGCCCAGTACAGTACAAATTTGGAGTATTTGAATTGCCCAAAGCGTAACTTCCATTGATCATGCCAGCCCCTCTTCTTCTTGCTCGATCACTAGAGTCACAATCCTTTCCCAGACACCACTCCTTCTTGGCTCCAAACCTCTTGTGGTAGTATATTTTGTAGGTCCCCACCTGACACAATGAAATGAGGATTTTGCCCTTCTCCCTTTGGGACTATTTGCTGTTTAGATCTTTAGACCATCCCTCAGTGCTTGGCCCTTCAGGGGATTAGTGACTACAGCACAAGGCCTGGAGGCTTGGAGTACTGGCTTGTTAGTGGGCTTCTGTTATTGGTTATTGACATTTACTGCTTGATATTATTTTGATGGTTTGATATTTGCTAATTTCGCAGTCCAAATAATCCCCCTTGATCAACTATATTTCTGATTTCACCTTACTTGAATCTCAGGGATTCTTCCAGGCTTGTCACACTGCCTTCCCACTTTGTCACCAATACCTTAGTATAGTATGAGTCACTGAATAAATTCAGGACATCTTTAAACCACACATAGAATCTAGGCCAGGACAAAAAATTGTTGGAAGGAAAGGAGTTTGGATTTGGGTTCTAAGCAGAAAGTGATCCATTTTCACATTTACCTGTGTCTATGGTATATGACTTCTGACCACGCAAGTTATTGTGCATGGTTTGTTTTCTTATAGAAAACAGAACATGCCAGTGATGGGAAGTAAACCATGCCCACGACTTTCTGACATCTACCTCTAAGCAAATCTTTGCAAAATGAAATAATAGACCACTGAGGCAAACCAGTGAGCCTAAGAATATAGTTGCTACAGGTCAGTTCTGTAGCTTTTCTTTCTAAGAAGATGCCATTATTTTCCCAAGAACAATTAGTTCAATCATCCAAGTTGTTTTTCAACTAGGGACTATGGCAGAAGCTGATGGAGCATTCCATTTGGATGTGGGAGATAAGGTTTAGTTCCTATTACGTACTGGACTTGAGGCAGCTCTTTTCAAAAGTGATTTGTTTATTCAGCTCAGAACACAGCAGCAAACATACAGAACGACCCAACTATATACAATTTGAACCAAGGAAAACCACACACCCTAGAAGAATAATATCCAATCAATAGTGAGTGCTTGGAACCAATAGGAATTGTTCCCACCAAATGTCAACTACTGTCCTGATTGGTCTGTCTCCTGGCACTGACCAATTCTGTTGCAGATTTCAGGATACCAAGAGTCACTGGAGCTTGTGACTGAAGCTCAGGCATTCTGCCCTTACAGGTAACACAATACACAACAGTTCCCATGTGCGATCTTGGGCAAACCAAGTATCTCCTAATATAGCATTGTGCATTACGTTATTGAAAACACAGCAGTTTGTACAATAATATTTTCTTATTAACGCAAGAAATCTTATCCTGATATCAACAATATTGCAAATAGTAATCATTGTCTTTAAGATGCACTGGAGCAAGTAATTGAAGTAGTTAAGCTCCACTTTTAGCTCACACAGAAAAAATATTGCCCAGCAAACAGAAAATGGCATTTAACTACAAGGGAGTGATCACCTTTGGGAACTGAGTCAAAGGTAGGCAGCAACCTGCAAGTTTGGCAGCTGCTTGACTGGACAGCAATATAACTGCAAAAAGGTTTTCTTAAAACGATCATTAATGTCTATACAGAACAGTGCTTTATGTGCACACACACATGCTGGATGATCCTGACTTTGTTTAATAATAACACCATCTAGCCTCGTTTATTATCAGCCAAAGCAACATGTGCTATAAACTACAAAAATGCTCGTTCGAACAATTAAAGAGGTAATATAAGGACATAAAAGTGAGGGTGGACAAGGAAATTCCCCTGTGGGTGCTGCCCCAGAAGTCCACTGGCAGCAAGAAGAAAGCAGACCTAAGCCCCAGCAATTCTTACCACCCCAGGTGCCACTTGGCTCAGACCTGTCAGACTCTTGAACAAACTTACTCTCAACAACACTCTCTGGATAGTGATTTGTTTATTGAGAGATGTGAATGTATCAAGCTAAGACCATTTGTGTCAGAACTAACTCCTTTGGCACGAATTCTGGAATTAAACATAGTTCAAACAAGCCCCCCCCAAAACCCATCCAATCAATCCATCCACTCAGCCTGCCTAAACCTACAGCGCTCCATTAGCCCTCCTCCCCCACCTGCAAACCTATGGTTACCTTTTCTACGACAGGCCCGCTAGCAGAGACAGGCATTCAAGGTCATTCCACATACTTCCCATTCAGGAGGCCTCCTACAAAGCAGCTAAACGAAGCAGTTTCCCACACATGAACTCTCACCATCCCCCCCCATGCCCAAATACACAGTACAACTGGTGTGGTGTACAGGCCATTAAAATGGAACCCACATAAACCATGGCAAAGGAAGCTCCAAGTTTGACAAGACCCTTCATTGGAAATTGGTGTCAGATCACCAATTGTATCTTACTACACTGCTGCCAATTTACAAGAGGAGGCAATGGGTTAGTTAACACCCACTGTCAGCACCACTGAGCCATAGGGATGCCAGCTCTGGGTTGGGAAATACCTGGAAATTTGGGGAGTGGAGCCAGGGGAGGGCAAGGTTTGGGGAGGAGAGGGACATCAGCAGGGCATAATGCCATAGAATTCATACTCCAAATCAGCCATTCTCTCTAGGGGAACTGATCTTGGTCCTCTAGAGATCAACTGTAATTGTGGAAGATCTCCAGGTGTCATTTGGAAGCTGGAATCCTACTGAGCCAAGCAGCCCTGCAGTCCTGGTGTGTAGCACAAAAAGGGCACCTCAGCTTGCTTTGCTCTAGAGCCATTTTAAACTGAGAATGTGTAACTGGCCCGAGGTCATCCAGTGAGCTTCAATGGCAGAGTGGGTATATGAGCCTGGGTCCCCCAAATCCTAGTCTGACTCTCTAATAACTGAGGGCATCTGTTTCTTAAAGCTACATGAGCTATTTCCATTATTTGGCAGGTGCAACACCCCTATGTTTTTTGTTATGTATTTTTAGATTACAGATTTTCTGGTTTATAGATCTGTAGAAAGATCTGTCTTGTCTTTTCATGACTCCAATCTCCAGATTTAAATATCCACAGATTTGGTCACATTGAGAATTAGATCTATTGATTCCAACACTGGATCTTTAGAAACCAGGAAAAACACAAGATGATACTATTGCCTCCTTTCCTCCCACCCCAAAAGGAAGGCTGAAAGTTGATGCCTTGCTCATGACATCTCCTTTCCCCCTAACCAGGGTTGCCAGCTCTGGTTTGGGAAATACCTAGAGATTTTGGGTGTGGAGTCTAAGGAGGGTGGGGTTTCAGGAGGGGAAGGACTTCAGTGGGGTATAATGCCATAAAATCCACCTTCCAAAATTGCAATTTTCTCCAGGTGAACTGATCTTTGTCTAGATAGGCTCTTGCCTGGGGCACAGCAAATGTGCACATTTTATTTGGAATCACACACATTTTGTGCTTGCTCACTTTAATGTTAGTCTATATTCAGAGAAGGAAGAGGTAAACTGTTAGATCCATTATTTAGTTTTATTTACTAGCAAAGAAAACTGGGCTGCACACATAAGATTCAGTCACATGAGGGTGAAAAGGAATCTAGAATGTCATGCTCTTTTCTAAGGCTTTACACTGATCATTCAGTTTAGAGAAACCTGAGAAAGCAAAAAAGAGAGAGATGTTCCAAGAGATTTCATGGTTTCTGGTTACAAAGAGAGTTTTCACATTGCACACCTGAACTAAGTAGCTCCATTTGGGCTTTCATACACATGACTAAATAACATTGGTATAACAGAGGCCTTTGACCATGTAAACACACTGGTTACAGTTATTTCTTTGGAATACCTATGGTTATACCTATGAGAGGGAAATAGGATCTTAAATGCTCCAATGACAGAACATCAGTTTAGTCTGGGGGCAGTTGATAGTGTTTTCCTGCAAAGGAACAGAGCAGCAATCCTGGGCTGCTTTGGAATTGCTTTAATCTCACTTTCACTTCCATCATTTCAAAAACGTGTTTGTGCAAAGCAACAGTGAGACAAAAGACACTTGTGTGTTACCAAATGAACTATGAACTACTATGGTAAGCAGCTTTGGTTTTCTTTAGAACTATGTTCCTCTGCACCCTTGGTTGATGTTGGGGAATTAGGCAAGGATGGACTTGAATATGGGGAACTTTACCTTGACACTGGAAGCTGCTTCTGACACTTGATCAATTCACCCTAATTTTAAATAACTGATTGCTAACTCCAACTATGCCCTGACCTGGATAGGCAAGCCTAGCCTGAACGCATCAAATCTTGGAAGTTAAGCAGGGTCAGCCTTCACTAGTATTTGGATGGAAGACTGCCAAGGATTACCAGAGTCATGATGCGGAGGCAGGCATTGGTGGACCACCTCTGAATGCCTCTTCCCTTGAAAACCCTACAGGGTTGCCATAACTCAGCTGTGGCTTGATGGCAAAAAAAAAATCCAACTATCATAAGAAAATAAAGAAATTATAGTTATTGAAAATTATTTTAATACATCTATTCTGTGTAGGCACAGGTTTGTTTTGTTGTTGCTAAAAATAACAACAGCATCTTGAAAGTTAGAGAAATGTTTATTCCAAAACTCCTGGGTAGGGTTCAAAAGACAGGAAGTAATATTCACTAACAGTACAATAATACAGAACAATAACAATGCAGTGTTCAGTCTAGTAAATCAGCATATTAAAACTGTTTTTATTGACTAACAAGGAACCCCTGATGAGTTAGGCCACAGGTTTTAGGGGAAGGAAACTCTTATTTTTTAATACAAATACTTATTAAAACAGCAGATGGCAAGTACCCTCTTATAAGAAGCATTCTTTCCAATGTGTGAGAGAAAGGACGGATGTCTCTTTTAAGGTGGGGTCTAACATGGATGCATCACTTATAAACAAATGTAATACTTTTCTTTTCTTTAGGACCTCCCCACCCCATCAATTAAATCAACTTATAATTAAACATTGACATTTTTTAAAGTTTAGAAACAACCCTATATGGTGGGCATTTCAGTTCAAGAATGAACATTCTGAACAAGAGCACAGAAATGATTTGTGGGAATGTAAAATACTGTTGTACTTGTTCATGCTGCTGTATTGCCTATTCACAGGTTATTAGAGGTATTAAAATGCTAGCTTTTCTTATGACAAGATAAAAAGGTGAAGAAAAAACAAATCAGCATAAGTACAGCCAGGCTTGTCAGTTTCCCCTTACTCTCTCCTCTCACAGCAGGAAAGATAATTAGGAAGAAGTATGCTACTGGGAGTTGCTGCCACAAATGTCTAGTTTTTCCCCCCTCTACATAAATAAAGCAGCATAAATAAAGGTGCAATATAACAAGGAGGCTGGCTGATATCCAAGGAAGTGTTTGAGAAACATACCTTGGTTAGCTAATCAATTTCTAGAGACAGAGGAACTGCATTATAGATGTAGCACAAAGAAATTAGATGTAGTTTCATTGTCCCTTTAGCTGTTCTGCCTTTAAGTGTAGCCTGGAGTACCACATTAGATAGCATCAAATTCTTTCTCTTCCAAATGATGCAAAGCAAAGGCAGAAAAGAGAAGCAAATTTTAAAAGATGACTGCAGAAAATTAGGCTTTAGAGCCTTTGATCTCATTTATTGTTTACATTTACTGCTGGTATTCAAACTTCTTCCAAATCTTTTTCTTACCGAATCATCACAAACAGAGAAATCTGCTTCACTTGCATGCAGCACTGCAGGGGCTTCATTGAATGTGCTACCACTAGTGTTTTGGGGCATGGAGTATTTGAAGCTTGGAGTATTTGAATAAACAGGTTGCCTACCTGTAACTGATGATCTTCGAGTGGTCATCTGTGCAGTCACACCTATGGGATTATGCACCTGCACTGATCCAAATTGGTGGTGTGCAGAGCTCACAAAGGGATTTTCGCGCCTCCCTCCCAGGCATGCGCGGGAACCCCACTGTGCATGCCCAAGGAGGCAGGGCGCGGACATCCCGCCACTTCCTTCTGACTGCTGTCATGTCAATAACCGGAGAAAAGTACTGAAGCGACAGCAGTGGGGAAGGACGCGCGGGTGGTGTGACTGCACAGATGACTACTCGAAGATCATCAGTTACAGGTAAGCAACCTGTTTATCTTCTTCGTGGCTCACCTGGAGGTGGGAGCTGTCGCAAATTCAATGCTCTGCCGACGAAAGGACTAGGTGACCAAGGTCCACTCTGTGGCATTCACGAACATCAACAGTGTAGTGCTTGATGAAGGTGTTCGGAGTAGACCATGTCGCAGCCCCACAGATCACCGACAGGGAAGCACCCTTCAAGAAGGCTGTAGACGTAGCCATGGATCTTGTGGAGTGTGCTCGCACAGGCAAGGGCAACGGGCATTTAGCCAACTGGTAGCACAGCTTAATAGTCTCTACAATCCATTTGGAGAGACATTGTGCCGAGATTTTTTGTCCTGTTGAGTGACTGGAATAGGAGACAAATAGGTGATTGTCCCTCCTACTTGAACATGTCCTGTCCAGGTAAAAAAGTAGCACCCTCTTAACATCTAGTGCATGGAGGAGACGCTGCTGGCCATCTTTCGGGCTAGGAAAGAAGTTTGGCAAGAAGATCTCAGAGCTGAGGTGGAACTTGGAGACCACTTTAGGCAGGAACGAGAAGTCAGGCACCAGTCTCACACAGTCCGGTAGGAAGATAAGGAAGGGTGGGTTATGACGAAGGGCCACGAGTTCGCCCACCCTCCTGGCCAAGGTAATGGCAACGAGAAACGCAGTTTTCCATGCTGCATGTTTTCGCTCGCAAGTTGCCATAGGCTCAAAGGGCCGTCCCATGAGATGGTGTAGTACCAGTGGCAAGTCCCACAAGGGTACCGGTGAACAGATTGGTGGATATAGGTGGAGGAGACATTTAAGAAATTTCTTTGAGACCGGGTGAGAAAAGATGGAAAAACCTTTGAAGCCCAGATGGTAGGCAGAAATAGCTGACAAATACACCCTGATTGAGGAGTGCAAGAGGCCCTTCTCTGCCAGTGAAAGCAGACATTCTAAGACCTGGTCAAGCATAACAGAAGCCGGGGGCATATCCGAGGACCGTATGGAGGCCAAGAAACGAGCCCACTTCCCACTGTAGGAACGGCTCATAGAATCCTTCCTGGCA
The DNA here is from genome assembly GCF_001447785.1 of Gekko japonicus. Classification (NCBI taxonomy): domain Eukaryota; kingdom Metazoa; phylum Chordata; class Lepidosauria; order Squamata; family Gekkonidae; genus Gekko; species Gekko japonicus. The sequence goes on from NW_015169172.1 coordinate 2,366,361, forward strand.
TTGAGTAGCACAGTGGTGATTCTATCCGAGAACGTTAATTGTCCATGAGATAAGCTGTTAGCTTGAGCTTGTGTACCTTGTGGAACAGCAGAGCTCCTCCCTCCACTAGGAGCAGATCTGGCACCTGTGGGAGAGGATGGCGAGCCTTGGCCAACGAGAGGAGGTTGGCGAATCAAGGTTGCCTCAGCCACCAGGGGGTGATCAGGATGCACCCCATGTGTGCCCTCATGAGTCTTTGGACCATCCTCAGCAACAGTGGCAGAGGGGGGAACATGTATAGGAAGTTGTTGTCCCATGGGTAAAGGAGCCCATCTCCCAAGGCCTTGGGATCTGGTGCTCCCCTGCAGCAAAACAGGTTGCACTTCGAATTGCACCTGGTGGCGAAGATGTCAACGTGAGGCTTTTGAAGCACGGGATGTAGGTAGGTCCAGTTCAGCTCCCAGTCGTGATGCTGAGAGAGACCCCTGCTGAGCAGGTCTGCATGCACATTGGCCTTGCCCGCGATGTGTGAGGCAATGGGAAAGATGTGCAGCGGTATGCACCAGGCCCAAAGGTCTAGAGCAAGGAGGCAGAGACTGCAAGAGACTGTTCCTCCCTATCTGTTGACGTAACTGAGGGCCCTCGTATTGTCGGTCAATACAGTCATGCATTTTCCCGTGAAAAGAGGCTGGAAACATTGGATGGCCAGTTTGATTGCCAAAATTTCCAGAAAATCTATGTGTTTTCTTGAGGCCACGGCATCCCACTTGTGACCTACAGAGACGCTGTTGAGGTGGGCTTCCCAGCTCCACTGTGAGGCGTCGGTCATGAGGGTGAGACCAGGAGTGAGGGGATGGAAAGTGACACCCTGCGTCAGGTTGTCTGACGATGTCCACCAGAGAAGGGAGTCACGTGCCTCCTGTAGTGGAGAGAGACGAACTGACTGGGACATTTGTAGGGGCTTGAAGTGCCGTATGAACCAAAGCTGGAGTAGACACATTCTCAGCCTTGCAAAGTGAAGGATCGCAGTTGTAGCTTCCATCAGGCCCAGAAGGCGTTGAATCTGGAAAGCAGATGATGTGTCCTGAAGTCGAACTTGTTCTGCAAGAGCGGTCAGGGTTAGGGCCCTGTCCTGGGGTAGGAAAGCTCTGCCTTCTCTGGGGTTGAGTATCACCCCTATGAACTGCACTCTTTGAGAAGGAACCAGTTGTGACTTTTTGTGGTTGACCCGGAGGCCAAGGCAATGAAGGACATTGAGGACCTGGGATATATGGCGAATAAGAAGGTCCCTGAAAGGGGCGACCAGAAGCCAGTCATCCAGATACAGGAACACCGTCAGGCCACAGAGGCAGAGATGTGCCACAATGACCACCATCGTCTTGGTGAAGACCCATGGGGCCATGCTGAGGCCAAACGGTAGACTCCTGTATTGGTAGTGGCTGCCTCCTATTGCAAACCTGAGGTATTTTTGATGGGAGGGGTGGATAGTTAAATGGAAATAGGCCTTGAGGTCAAGGGTGGCCATCCAGCATCCACGGGACAGGAGAAGCAGGATGACTGGTAGGGACACCATTTTGAACTTCCGGTACTGTATATAGGTGTTGAGGCCATGAAGGTCTAAGATCGGCCTCTGCCCACCATCCCTTTTGGGTACCATGAAGTACCGGGAATAAAAACTGAGTCCCTGGTGATCTAGAGGCACCCTTCGATAGAAGTGTGGTGACTTCTTCGAGGAGGAATGACTACAGGGGAGAGGTGACAACTACAGGAAGAGGTGGGAGTTCCATGAATACGATGGAATATCTCTTGGCTAAGATGGAAAGGGCCCATTGATCCGATGTAATGGTGGCCCAGGCCTGCAAATAGGGATGAAGGAGGGTAAGGTCGGAAGAGGTAGACAGGCGGAAGTCAAAGGCCCTGTTTGCCGGGTTTAGGTTGTTTAGGTCTGACAAGTTGCTGTCCAGAGCCATATCTTTGCCTGGTCGGGTACTGCTGCCTGTTTGCAGACGGAGACTGACATGGTCTGTAGCCTTCATCCAGTGATGGTTTAGCGTATTGACGCCTGGAGCTGTAACGAGACCAAGAGCGAGGGCAAAAGGGCTTAGAGGGGGCAGACACCCCCAGCGACCTAGAGGCCTTAATGCTCTTATCCATGTCCTGGAGCGTCAAATCAGTGCATGCATGAAAGAGCCCCTGGCCATCGAAAGGTAAGTACGCCCTGGTGTCAGCATATGCCATGGTGTCAGCAGGGAGCGCAGTGGTTTTAAGCCAGGATTGCCTATGGAGGGCAACTGCAGACGACATTGTTTTGGAAAACATGTCCAAAGTGGAGGAATTGATTATTTGTTTAGAGAGCAACAAGCCTTCCTTTTGCAGCTTACTGGCCTCCTGATGTTTGTCCTTGGGCACTGAGGTCAAAAGGTCGGTAAAGCACTCCCAGAGTGAGTACTGGTAATGGCCCATATAAGCAATGTAATTAGATGTCTTAATTCCGGGAGCTCCAGCTGAGTAGAAACGATGACCAATGGAATCCAACTTCTTGCTTTCCTTATCTGAAGGGGTAGCAAGGGTATGTTTATTCTTTGAGGCAGACGACATGACCATGGAGTTGGGCTTGGGGTGGATATGGAGGTATTCAGCCTCCGTCTCTTGAACCCAATACATATGATCCAGACGTCTGGATGACACTGGAGCAGAAGATGGCTTGTCCCACGGGGCCTTAGCCGCCTGTAAGAGGACGGTCGCCATCGGGAGGGAGATCGACGTGGAGGTATCGATCTGCATGACATCGAATACAGCATCCGACACCGAAGGTTGGGGTTGGACTATCAACAGTCCCAGGGAATGTGACATCCTCTTAACCAAATCTCCATACGAAGAAAGATCCTCCGAAGGAGAGATCGGTAGATTGTCTGACACTGTAGGCTTTAGTGAAGGATCCTCAGGCGACTCAAGGCATTCCGAATCATCGGTGCCAGTATCGGAAACTGAGGATCTGGAAGGTGATACTGGTGCTGTAGGGGTATCCAGTATTAGAGCGACCTTAGGTGGTAAAGCAGGGGCAGACGTGACCCACGGTCCCAGTCCGACTGTGGCCTAGGCGTCAGCCATGGCATCGATGCTGACATTGGATACGAGGTGAACCAATAAGGCATGTTGTGCCTACGGTCCCACGGTACAGGTGGGTCGAAGTAGGTCGGGGAGTGCAGTCTCAATTCCCGTCTGGGAGAGTATGAGAGCATGGGTCTGGAATGACGGTACTCAGGGCACTCCTCAGATCGATATTGATGTCCCTCATGTCTGGGGGACCTGGATCGTTGATATCGAGAGTCCAGCCGAGATCGATCGCTTGCCCAAGAAACAGCCGAAGGAGAGCGATCTATACAAGGCCTATGTGGGACGATGTCATCAACATCCCATGGTGAGGCCAAGATCAGTCCGGTGTCAACAGAGACCTCTGATACCGGATGAGTCCAGTAACTCAATCGTAGGCAGCTCCAGTACGAAAGAGTCCTCGATGTCGGGTTGCAACCACTGAAGAGGGGTCATTGCAGAGCCCTTTTGCACTTTCTCACCGCTCAGACTCTGAGACTTACACACAGTGCCAGTAAGAGAAGATTTAGCTTTCATGTGCTTCTCTTTTTTCTTCTTCTTGGCTGGCGTAGAGGCAGAAGAGGCCTCATTCGACGCCGAACGCTTAGAAGACGGGCCCCCGTCCGATGCTGACTTTGCACGGTGAAGGGGGGGTCGATGTCGGTGCACCTCCCAATGTCGACAGGAGTGTCGTCGGTTTGTCGGAAGGGGTCTCAGCCAACATCTCTCCGGCAGGCAAGGGGGTCAGTGCAGACTCCCAAAGTGCCACCCGAAGCCTCGCAGCTCTGTTTTTGTGGTTCTGATTCGAGATCTTTGTGCAATGGCGGCAAGTGTCTGGGCAATGTGTTTCTCCCAGGCAGAGAATGCAGAGTGTGTGGCCATCACGGGGGGCAAGTTTGCTGCCACAGCCAACACACAATTTAAAACACCCCCACTTTTCGGCCCTAAAACAGCAAAAATGGTGCCAAAATAAAAAGAGGGCTCTCGTATGAGGCAAAGTAAATTTTACCTCAGAGTGAGGGGGGGAGGAAAAGGCGAGAAGCCGCCTGAGGGGTGGCGGCCCTCAGAAAAAGTCTTTTTTTTTAAAGTAAAGAATAAAATAAACATAGTAAAAGGAAAAAAGAAGAACAATTTGAATAATCCCTCGTGAGAGGAAAATAACGCTTCTTCACCGATCGGCAGAAAACAAGCTGTTAACAGCACGGTAGTCAGAAGAGAATTGGTGGGATGTCCGCACCCCACCTCCTTGGGCATGTGCAGTGGGGTTCCCTGGGAGGGAGGCACGGAAATCCCTTTGTGAGCTTTGCATACCACCAATTCGGATCACCGCAGGCGCATAATCCCATGGATGTGATGCACAGAGACAACGAAGAAGATCCTAAAGCTTCAAGTCAATGAATATAAACATGTATACACACAACACCTTTTTTTAAAAAAAGTAAATTTGCTAGCAAAACAGAATGTCATTCACATTAACAGGCTAAACCACGGCAACACACATCTGAGGGGCAAATGGACTTCGTTACCAGAGTCTGGCCCAAGCCCATTACCACAATATGGTCTGCTCAGATTCATACTCCTTCTTAGGCCCTTCCCCCTTCTTGGATCTCTGCTCAGAACTAACAGAGCTTCAGGCCGAGGACCAGCATCATAATCAAAGCCAAGGCTAAGGCAGACCCTAAAAAGAGGACTGAGTACAGTTTTCTCTCAATTGCCACAGAAATGTCTTGGTTTAAATGTAACATTGCTAGACTTTGTACCTTCTCGACTAAGTCACAGAACTTCCGTTCAGCTAATTGTGTGTGAATGGGTGGGGAGCCTCCAATACTGCAAAGAGAATTTGAACAGCTCACATGACAATTTGATATGGTCATTAATATTTCATTGGACTCATTTACAAGTAGAATTGCAGGTGTCACACAGAGAGGATGAAAGGAGGAAAGGACAAATGACTAGAAAACCCAAGGAAGGACAATCGCCTTATTACAAAAGTGCCATACAGTGTAATCCTATGCAGAGTCATTCCAGTCTAAACTCACTGCAATTTATAGCAGGCATTCTTAAAACAGCAACCCCAACCCAATGAGGTAAAGAAACAGAATAGGAAGGCTATACTATGGATAGACTATCACTAGACAGTCCACACCACCCAGTTGACTGTATTTATAGCCTGCCTTTCGTGCTGAGACTCAAGGTGGGTAACAGGACTGAAAAACAGCAACAACAAAGCAATCATACAGCACAAGTGTCTTCCAATGAATAATGCAATTCGACTAGGATTGCAGAATTAGATGACAATCCTGAATCTGTGGATCCCAGAAGAAGGAAAAATCAGTCATAAAGGATAAGACATTCAATACAACAGGACTAGGATTGCAAAAGTGGATGACACTGTGAACAACAAACTGCCTTAGGCAGAATGTCCTATAAACAATGCAGCGTGTGTGGTTACAAAGGCAGTAAGGGCAAGATGATACCTAGGATGATCAATAGCCAGAGACGGTTAGAACACCTATAATAAAGCTAGGGTTCCCAGGTCCCCCCTGGCCACTGGAGGGGGATGGGAGGTAGGACTGCCAGATCCAGGCTGAGAAACCCCTGGAGATTTGGTGATGGAGCCTGGGGAGACCAGGACTTCAGTGGGGTACAATGCCATGAAGTCCAGCCTCCAACGCATCCATTTTTTTCTGGGGGAACTGACCTCTGTAGTCTGGAGATGAGCTGTAATTCCAGGGGATCCCCAGGCCTCACCTAGAGGCTGGCATCCCTATGGAACATCAGTGATCAACAGTCCATCTTGAATAATGATATTTCTTTCTCACAGACCTTTATTGGCACAGCATACAGCCGTCTAACTGAATCATCAAAAATCTAATACCAATTAGAGACATATAACCAAGGACCATACCCTGCAACAAGCCCAAATGCCCCCCACACCCACTCAGGCAATGATACCACTGGAGGAGATAGCCCCAGGTGCGTTGGAGGATGGACTTCATGGCATTGTACCCCACTGAAGTCCTGGTCTCCCCAGGCTCCATCACCAAATCTCCAGGGGTTTCTCAGCCTGGATCTGGCAGTCCTACCTCCATCATTAGGTAATTTTAGACTTGGGATTTAATGGTTTTATGGAACCTCCTCCCACTCCATATGGCGATGTAAACGGCAGATGTGGAGCTACAGCCTGGCTTCAGGCACCCCTTGCTGAATCCACAAGCAGGAGCCCTGGACCTCTGCTCCAAAGTCTGGGCCGCACAGCACCACCGCCCTCCTCCGAACTTTTCAGAGAAAGGGATACGCCATGAATCCACACCGTTTTTATAAGACAGGTTTTATCTTATTCTCAGGTAAGATCCCACAACAAAATATTAAGTGACTGCTGACCCTGACAACATAGCCTAACATGGGCTGGCTATTCTTCAAATAAGATAATTATGTGAAGAATTTACAGCTATAGCCATCTCATTTATCTGGCATGTGTTGGGGATATATTTTTTAAAATAGAAGTCCAACAATTACAAATACAACAGTGTGGCATAGAGCTCTATTCAAAGTTCTGGAGTTCTTTGTCAGCAAAAAACCCCCCCAAAAAACAAAACTACAGGTTTTTACATTGTCCCTAGAAAAGATTGCAAAACTGTTTTCCTTCCCAATGTTTCCCAATAACAGTGGTCATCTTTCTACAGTCAAGACTTAAATTTCTGTATTTTTTCATGGCTGTTCAACCATCAATCCACTCTTACTGAACATACATAGCACTAGTGTTCCCTCTAAGCTGAGTTAGTGTGAGCTAGCTCACAGTTTTTTCGCCTCCAGCTCACTTTTTTTACCAATTTCCCACAAGCCGCTGCTTCGTGCTCGCTCTTCTCTTTGCCCCAATCGTCCATGTCAATTTCACACTAAGTGCTGCACGGCGGCATTTTGCCCCGCAGCTTCGGCCGATTTCCCCCCGCGTCTACTCAATCCTCAAAAAACAGGATTGAGTAGAATTGGGGGAAATTGGGCAAAGCTGTGGGGCAAAATGCTTTTAGCTTTTCACATACTGATCAGTTGACTTTAATTATCAGATATGTATCACCTGAAGATGGTTTGCCAACTGAGAGGTTTGAGCTAAAAGACCACTCAGGAGAAAGCATGGCTGATTTAGTGTTCAACTATTTCACTACTGAGCTTGAAACTGACTTTAGAAAATGCCCTGGGCAGTCTTATGGCAACGCTGCCAATAGGGTTGCCAACCCCCCCCGGTTTGCCAGGGGTCCCCCGTTTTTTGGGGGGGTACTAC
>NW_015169172.1:2374305-2383512 GCF_001447785.1 Gekko japonicus
CAGAAGTGCACCTGATGCCTTAGATGCACTTTCTTCAAGAGATAAGTTTAGGATAAAATCCTTTATTCCTATATTAGATGCACCTGAAGGCAATTTAAAAAGAAGAAGTACTGTGTACAGTGATGTTGCACAATTGTTTCCCATTCTTGCTAATCTGACAGCATCTAAGCAAGAAATTCAGCAAGGTGTTGAACTGTTAATGGAAGCATACCCAGAAGATATTGACCTGAAACTTATTGATGAACTTTTGCACTTTCACCTGTATATGAGAGAAAGCCATAGGCTTACCGAAGAGCACTCTCTGTCTCATACAGACCTTTATCAAATTATATACAAGGAAAAAATTCAGATGGCCTTTCCTAATGTGGAAGCAATCTTGTGGCTATCTCTTAGCTTTATGGTCACTAACTGCCCGGGAGAGAGGAGTTTTTCAACACTCAAAAGAATTAAAAATGAATTAAGGGCCACGATGTCTCAAGAGAGGTTGTCCGCACTGAGCATTCTGTACATTGAAAGTGACAAACTTAGAGAAACAAATTTTGATGACGTTTTGGATGATTTTGCTATGAGGAAGATTAGAAAAAAAGCATTTTAGTCTTACTGAATTTGATGGTTGTAGTTTACTTCTTAATATGTATTTTAAAACTGACTGTTTAATGACAACATAAAGTAGATTCTAAAAGTGCCAAACTGTCAGGTAATCATGATCATATTATTTACACTTCCCAGGCAATATAATTTGTAAACTCAAGGTTGTTTTTTTTTAAGAATAACATTACAACTTCATTTTCCTAAAAATTAATTATTCCACAAAAGATTTACAAATTCAGTTATTGCAAAAGTTTTTCCAGTGTTAATTTTAACATTTTATGCATTTTTTCAATCACTATGGTATTTAACAATAACATCTTATGTCCTTTAGAGGAGAAATTGTGAATTGCAGAATTTTAAATACCCATCATCATCCTTGGCTTCACTCCATTTTGTTTATAACACACTTCCATTTTCTTCTAGTCATGAGGGTGGGGGATTGGGAGGGGCCTCACAAGTGGAGTAGCCTAGGGCCTCTCTTCATCTAAATCCGCTCCTGGGTATAATGCCATAGAGTCTACCTTCCAAATGTGTCAATTTTCTCAGGGGAACTGATCTCTTCACCTGGAGATGAGTTGTAATAGCAGATCTCCAGTTACCGCCTGGAGGCTGGCAACACTATGAGAGTTCCATTCTAATTTTAGTTGGATGGACATGAGAAGGGATCATGTTGTTTCATAACAAAGCACTTACAGACCCCCTAGGATTATGGCCCCTCAGAAACACTATATAACATACAGATCATTTCAGAAATAATATGATTCTAAATTCTATCCTAAATTTAATTTATACTCATGACTCATTAAGTGACATTAGGGGATATAACTGTACATGTACCTGTGGAACTACATTAGGAAATTGTACCTGTCCCTGAGCAAAAATGCATGGGCACTGGACCCAGCTTAGGCAGGCAGGAAATAATTGATGTCTTTCAGATTTATCAGAATCACTACTTTGGAGTTCTTTGGAAATAATTCTTTGGAGTTTTCACATTGCAGTAAATGTCACCTTACTGTTCTTTGAACCATTTAACAAGCAAACAAGTAAAGGGTAATCTTTTAAAAAATATATTGTGATTTTAAATTAAATTTTCCAGCAACATTTACATGTTTAAGAAGATTGCTTTAAGCACCTTCTTCTTTAAATATTCTAAGGTACACACAGTGATAGTATAAATCTGTGCCAAAATCATGTCCATTAAATATCAGACAGGCACAGTTCACCTCACATAAACTTTTATTGCTGTAAGACTCACAGTCCAGCTATTGTTTGAGAAGAACCTGGTACTGCAGTTTATATTCAAGTCAATTATTTGTGTTGGATTTTAAAAAGCAGCTGTAAACCTTTCCCTGCATAATTCTTAGCTACTGAGAAGATTCTGACCCCAATTAGCACAGCATATATCCCTGATGAACACGCACTGGCAAATTCTATGGCACTGGGCCTTTACTGGAAAAAGCAGCAAAAGCTTTGTATAGGCCAGGGAGGTTCTCACAAAGAGATGTTTAATTGCACAATATATACCGGTGCAGTTTTCTAAAAATACTAGATTAACAATGCTTTAAATGTCTAGTGCATGTTGTGGAACTGGATAGGAGGCTATTGTAAGCCAGGACAGGCCACTGACCAAAAAGTGGATTATAATTAATACTGATGTTTAGAACGCTGGCAACCATTAAGTTCATGGAGTGGTAAATAATGACACTTTCAGAGGATTTCTCAGACACAGGTGTGCTGAATCAGCACAAACAGTTCCTGCACTCTGGATGTACAAATCTAAATGGGAAAAGAGAGGATTCACAAAGTTAGTGGATGTTAAGGATGCCAGCCTCCAGGTAGGACCTGGAATCCCCTGTAATTACAGCTCATCCCCAGACTACAGAGATCAGTTCTCCTGGAGAAAATGGATGCTTTCAAGGGTAAATTCTATGGCATTGTACCACACTGAGGTTCCTGTCCTCTCCAGACTCCACTACCAAATCTCCAGGAGTTATACAACCTGGATCTGGCAACCCTACACCCCCCCCCCCCATTCTCTACTAGTGGCCAGGGGACCTGGCAACCCTAGTGGGGGTGGCACAGTCCAAAATATGCATCTCCCAAGGATTGTTAGGCAACAGTATATGGACTAGGGTATTTGAAGGACCATTTGATGAATTTGCCCAAATATAAAGAATCTTTGCATGATGTGGATAGCTTCCAGAAAAAGTATCTTCTCAATAGTAGTTCCTAATTATCTAATTCTTTTTCCAAACATATTTCTGAAGCTTCCACTTTACTGACTTCTAAATAAAACCATAATGTGACTGGATTGTGTTGCTTTTCCATTGTTCCAGCCTCTTCTTGAAAGCTGCCGGTGAAGGGGAGCTAACCACCTCCCTAGGCAGTTGATTCCACCTTTGAACCACCCTGACCGTAAAGTTTTTCCTAATATCCAGCCGATATCTTTCTGCATGTAATTTAAACCCGTTGCTTCGGGTCCTATCCTCTGCTGCCAACTGGAACAGCTCCTTGCCCTCCTCCAAATGACAGCCTTTCAAATATTTAAAGAGACCAATCATGTCCCCCTCAATCTCCTCTTCTCCAAACTAAACATTCCCAAGGCCCTTAGCCTTTCCTCATAGGGCTCAGTCTCCAGACCCCTGATCATCCCCATCACTCTCTTCTGCACCCTCTCAATTTTGCCCACATCCTTTTTGAAGTGAGTCATCCAGAACTGCACACTGACCTCCAGATGGTGGCTGGAGATCTCCTGGAATTACAATTGATCTGGAGAAAATGGCCACTTTGGAAAGTGGACTCTATGGCATGATACCCTATTGAAGTTCCTCCACTCCCCAAATCCTGCCCTCCTCAGGCTCCATCACTCAAATATTTAGGTATTTTCCAATCGGAAGCTGGCAACCCTAACAAGACTCTTTATTTTAACATATTACTACAGTGGGTACCTCTGGGACGTCTGCTCCCCTAGCGCCACCCTCTGTCCGCGACCTTGGAGAAAGGAGACAAGCCATTGCAAGGCAAGCCCATGAATCCCAGTGTTGGCAAGTAGCTGATGGTTGACAGTATCAAACGCCGCTGACAGATCTAATAACAACAGCACCGCCGTACCGCCTCGATCCAGATGCTTCTGGAGGTCATCCCTGAGTGCGACCAGAGCCGTCTCCGTCCCATGACCTGGTCGGAAGCCGGACTGGAACAGGTCTAGCATGGAAGTGTCATCCATAAAGCTCTGCAACTGAATCGCCACCGCTCTCTCAATTACTTTGCCCAAATAAAGCAATTTGGAAATCGGCCAATAGTTGGCCAATTCAGCCGGGTCTAGAGATGATTTTTTTCAAGGGAGGGCGGACCATCGCATCCTTGAGTGCCCCTGGGAACAGTCCCTCAGCAAAGGACTTGTTGATAATATCCCTAGGGGCACCTCGTAGCCCCTCACGGCCAGCTTTTATAAGCCATGAAGGGCACGGATCAAGGCTGCACATGGTTGGGCGTACTGTTGAGAGCAATCTGTCAACTTCTTCAAGATTTAGCGGACTGAAATAATCCAGAATGGAACCAGAAGACGTGCATGGAGCCTCGGTTCACTCACTGTCTCAACTGTGGCAGGGAGATCGTGGCAGAGCAGCAAGACTTTATCTGCAAAATATCTTGCAAAAGCCACACATTGCACATTTGGTTAAGAAGCAATCTTCCGTTTAGAGGCACAAGTAGATTTACTGGAGGGCAAGAGCTTTACTAATTCAGCAGAAGCAGCTTTGGTTGTCTAAAATGCCATCCAAACCATTCCTCCCACTACATTTTGGAAACTGTATTGTGGGTGAAGTTGCACAGCAGCTTTTCAAAAATTGTTTTGCAACAACAGTATAATTGCTATATTCATAAGTCTAAATTGCCTATACACTAATACAAATACACAAATACATCATGAAAGAAGAAAGATAAACCTGACCCTAATTGCATTATGCAAATAGACATTCAGTAGATTTCATTTTTATATAACTTGTTCAGAGTCAGCATTAATAAATACAGAACTGTTTCACAGAAAACTACCATATTTTCCTTATATATAAAAGCCAAATGGTGGTGGCACTTCTGTAGAACATTCCACACACTCCGGAATTGGTTGGCGCCCTGGTGTGTCACTCAGAATCTGTCCCTATCCACTGGCTGCATTGCTTGAGTCTCGCCTCCAACATTCTAAACAGTTTGCTGTTGTATTTATTTCCACAACGGGCTTTTTTCCTAGTTTTAATATAAAACAGATTCCAACAACAGAGGTCTCTTCACACAAACTGTAACTTTTGCTACAGGGTTTGTCTGCATAAACATGCTATGATAGTTCCTCACTGCTGGAAAAGGCACTGTCTAGTGTACAAAGAAGAAGATAAGAAGACCCTGCAGGGGGTAGCAAGAAGACAATTAGATAGGATAGTGAGATCTGGGTTCTGTATCCATATATGCTACTGAGGTGGCCCCCGTACGGCAGCCAATGTGACATAGCAGTCAGGGCTTCAGAGCACGGGAGAGGCTGCAGGTGTGTGGGAAGTGGGAAGCGGGAACCTGAAGAGTGAGGGGGAAATAAAGATAGGTTGATGATTGGCTGGGAAGGAGATAGAGTTGCCAACTCCAGGTGGGAAAATCCTGGAGATGTGAGGGATGGAGCCTGGAGAGGGTGAGGTTGGGTTATGGTGGTCCCGATTAAATGCATTTCTGATTAAAGGTAGAAAGATCACCAGAGGCTCTTGGCACAAGCAGGCAAGAACAAAGGAACAAAAATGGTGACCTCCTGTGATGCACAGCATGGTCACTTGTTAGATAGGTTCACGGAGAACAATTATGTAATTTGGAGAGAACGAATGAACCGTCCTCTTCTTGTAACAGGATTATGGGACATTGTCCAGAATGCCTGACCAGGAGATGATGACTCAGCAAAGCAGAGGAAAGCCTTTCCCATAGCAAGGGGGGGGGAATAGTGAGAAAGTTCCAATCAGATATAAGGGGCAGGCATTAAAGAAATGTTTCATATTAACACAAGGAGCCCCACAAAGTCATATTTGGTATTGGACAGTGCCTGCATGACCCACATATGTTCTCATAAAGATTTATTTGAAATGTTAGATTAAGGAAATAAAGAGATATTAAGTGTTGCAGATGGACAGTCTATAATGGCAGTAGGTATTGACTCAGGAACCATAAAATGCAGACTCCCTAGTGGAGAGAGTGAATACATCCTTGTTAAAGACTGCCTTTATGTCCCAGAACTGACAAATAATCTTAATTCTGTGAGAGTACTTGCAAAGAAAGGCATGATTACATCTTTTGGAGGAAAATGCTATATCAGACAGAGGGGACAGTTAATTGCAACTGGCAAAGTGCATCAGGATTTATATGCTCTTGAGATTTGCATGCAGAAAGCAAATTTTACCAAATGTGATCACAAGAATTGCTCTTGGCTATGGCACAGACGATTGGGACACAGAGACAATTATGCAATTAGCCAACGTGAATACCAGAATCTAACTAAAGGCATTCAGATAGGCAAATGTGCTGTTGAAGGAAAATGTATGCATTGCATTCAAGCCAATTGGTTGAGACCTAGCTTTAACAAAAGGCATGAGACAAACCAGATGCACCGACCCCTAGAGCTGATACAGTGATGTTTGTGGACCAATGAAAACTCAGCCCCCTAGTGGGGGAATAAATAAGGTGGATAATCTTGGAAAGTCACACATGCAATACACAATGAAGCCCAGCAGTTATTTCAGGATAATATGGACAAATGAAAAAGAAACAAACTCCCACACATAAGATGTGACCTAAAGGCTGGTGATCAAATGAAAAACAAGATAAAAATGAACCCTAATGGCACAGCACATTCATGGGAAATCCAGCAATGAAGATACTGTTTTAGATGCACACATGGTTACATCAGAATGGAATATAATTTTGAATACCACTAATTCATGACATTACTAGAACAAACCCTCTGCCCAAGGAAATAATTTCACCATGTCTTTGTGCATTATTCACATACAGGTAGAAAGGAAAACACAGGAAGCATAACTATATTGAGCCTTTTCTACTCTGACTTTTGAACTTCTAGCTTTGGCAGTTTTGCTGTTCATCAATTCACGGGGCTCATATTATTACTGCTTCACCATTCTGGGCACATCAAAGCAGGCAGATCTGTCATTCAGAATTCCCAGCTGGCAAAGTCATGCCACTGCCATCTGGGTACACATTCTTCACTTACCCTCCCTATCTATGATTACATCTGAAGAAGAGAGTCAAAGTTCACTGGCAAACAAAGCATAGGCAAGGCAACACAAAGTTGAATGGAGGTAATGGTGAAATAAGTGGTAAAAAGGTAAAGGTAAAGGTTCCCTTGCTCGAAAGCCAGTCGAGTCCGACTCTAGGGTTGCGGTGTTCATCTCCGTTTCAAAGCCGAAGAGCCAGCGCTGTCTGAAGACATTTCCATGGTCATGTGGCCGGCATGACTAAACACCAAGGTGCACGGAACGCTGTTACCTTCCCACTGAAGTGGTACCTATGTATCTACTTGCAATTTCTTGGTTTCGAACTGCTAGGTTGGCAGGAGCTGGAACTAGAGACAAGAGCTCACTCCGTCATGCGGCACCCAGGTCTCGAACTGCTGAACTACCGACCTTCCACAGCCTGCAGTTCAGCGTCTTAACCACTTGAGCCACCACAGCTCCTCAAATAAGTGGTACAAAACCTATTAGCGGAATGCATAGGGGACAAACTAGCACAATGCTCAAATGACCAGTAGAGTTATTCAGGCCATTGTCTGGATGTCCCATGACCAAGGATGAGTACATTTTGCTGTTCCAAACAGCAAATAATTGTAGGCACCCAAGATTTTGCCTCTAGGAGAGTTTGAAACATTTAACATAATGCAGCTATTCAGTTAGATCACAGATTATATTCACCTGTTATATGGGCCAATCAATTTGGAAGGCTTTACCTAAGGCTCCTCTTGGTTCAGTACACATTCCCATTACATTACTTCAACTACAAACCCATGCTCCTGACTACACAGGTGTTTTCCCAAGAAAACTTCATGCCAATAGAATCTGTGAGCCTTAAGGTGTCAAACAATTTTTGCTTTAGTTACCTTTGTAATCCCTTCAACCTGTATAATCACTGGGTTTGCTCACATAAGAATTTATATTTGCCTGCTATGCCATTTTGAAACTTTTGCTATTTGTTTCTGGAGGTACAACAAAATGAATAAATCTGACATGCAGTCTTATTCCCAACCTAATTGGTCTGAAGTAGGGCTAGAGACTTAAAATAGAACTTTTTTCATGCTCCTTCATCCTATGTGGCAATCCTTTTAAGATTTCTATAAGAACCAAATGATAATTTACCGTTGTTGATGGAAAGGATAAAAGAATTTGGAGATTTGGCTGGATTTTATGTAAACAAAAATAAGAAGAAAGTGTTATGTAAAAATACGACAAAAGACAATCGGAGCTTCAAGAAGCTATACCGTGTGAAGTAGTGAAGAAGACAAAATATTTGGGAATTGAATTAAAAATGAAAAACATAGATCTTTTAAAGAATAATTATGAAAAGCTCTGGAATAAAATACAACAAGACTTGAAAAAGTGGGACACAATGAATCTGTCATTATTGGGAAGAATATCGGTGGTTAAAATGAATGTTTTACCGTGTTTGATGTTTCAAACTATCCCGATAATAAAAGAGATGAAGGTGTTGAACAAATAGCAGAAAGAAGTGTCAAAATTCGTGTGGGCAGGAAGAAAACCGAGAATTAAAATGAAGATTCTATGTGACGCAAAAGAAAGAGGAGGATTTCAGTTACCCAATTTTAGACTATACCATGAAGCGGTATGCCTTACTTGGATAGAACAATGGATTAATTTAGATAACAAGAAATTGTTGGCGTTAGAAGGACATGACTGAAAGTTTGGCTGGTATGCCTACTTACGGTATGAAAAGGACAAAATAGACAAATTTTTAAAACATCATTATATAAGAAGATCACTGTTTGAGACGTGGAAAAGACATCAAAGATTTTTCTTTGAAGCAAGACCACTTTGGATTGTACCGGCCGAAGTAATTACACCATATTCGAGACACAAAGGCAAAGATTTGTTACCATATAGAGATATTTTTAAAACAGAAGGGAAAAATTTTGTGATAAAGGGAAGGGAGGAGCTAGACTTTGAATATGATTGGTTGAATTATAGACAAATTTATGATTTATTCAACACAGAAAAAAAGGTATGGATTCAGGGAGGAAAGCAATGAAATAGAATGTGTATGGGCAGAAAAGGGAAAAAATGATATCTAAACTTTATAAGACTTTGTTAAAATGGTTTACAGAGGATGAGACGGTAAAAGAGCAAATGATTAAATGGGCTATAAACATGAATAAAGAGGTGACTATGGCATCTTGGGAATATTTGTGGGAAAATGCGATAAAAATTTCGACTTGTAATAATGTAAAAGAGAATTGTTATAAAATGATGTATAGGTGGTATATGACGCCAAAAAAAATGCAAATATGAATGAAAATATGTCAAATAAGTGTTGGAAATGTAAGAAAAAAGAAGGCTCTTTTTA
>NW_015169172.1:2383532-2392801 GCF_001447785.1 Gekko japonicus
ACCAGAAGTTTTACTTCTAGGACTTAAGATGGAGGAAGTAAATGTTACAAAAAGAACATTGTTATGGTATATGATTACTACTGCTAGAATGACCTATGCACAGTCTTGGAAACAAGACAGAATACCAGAAATAGAGGAATGGATACAGAAAATGCTTTTTATGGCAGAAATGGACAAATTGACGAAGAAACTTAACAACAAGGAAGATGAAGAATTCTTTGAAGAATGGATAGACTTTAAAGAATATATAGAGAAAAATTGGGATGTTAAAAACAATTTACTTTGCTTTGATAGTTACTAAGAGCGGAAATTGTAATAGATAAGATCTGAAATAGAGAATATGTTAATTGAAATGGTTACCTGAAAACTTGAAAGAGAAAATGTATAATGATAATGGGACAATAATACGGAAAGGAGGGGGGGAGCATTGCAGGAAGCCACCGAGGGGGGGGGGGAGAGGAGATAAGAGAAAAGGATATTTGTCAAAAGAAAAGATGTAATGTTTAACATGTTGTTATATCCAAAAATAAAAAGTTTGATTAAAAAAAAAATTCTATAAACTGTATTTTTAAAAGGATGAAATCTCCAATGTGCATGAACATACAGAATTGCAGTTTATGTTATTGCTACATGAACTGTTAAAGAACACATCTTTGGCCCCGGTCACATGAGCAAGATAATCCGGGGGGAAGTGAGGCTTTTTGCTCCAGAGCAAAACGAAGCATGGTATCATGATCAGACGTTCCCCCGAGGCGCCGTGCTCAGGCCGTCAGCCACCGATCACATGTTGATGGTGAAGCGTGGCAAAGAAGGGGGGGAGAAAGAAGCGGCATGGCACGATCACACATGTGGTGACATGTTTGTGTGCATGCGCAGTTCCGTGTTTGCACACATACCATGGAGACGTAAAAAAACCCATCTGGTGGGACGCAGACAGGCACCGGATGTGACAGGATACTAGTGCTTCTGTGATCAGACGCCCGCCTGTGTTGCGCATTTTCCGGAAAATAGTGCACTTTCCCTGGTATCTTTTTACTCCGCATCTTTGGTGGGGTGATATGGGTTGCTGACGGGTGCGGGACACTTGCCAGATGTTTTCGTGTGATCGCACCCTTAAAATCCACCTGGCATTTGTCCCTATCGCATGGCTAATTCTGCATGTGACCAGGACCTTTCATTACTTTTTAAGAATTCAGCTAAACTTCTGGCTTTCAGTGCCACACAAAAGAGGCAGAACATTACTTTCATATATTTCAGTCACTGCTGCAGCTCAAAGGAAAAAAGCATTTTTATAATGCAATTTGCTTTGCTATTTTAAAAGGAACTCAGCACTGCTGGGTTAGAACAGGTTCGCCCTGTGAATTTTCCACAAAGCATGGATTCCCTGGATTCCCTGCTTGCTAGCAGGAAAAAGACTTGGCAGCTGGCAACGGAGGCCACCCAACCTCCCCTGTCTTCCCCCACTAGCCAGCTGAGCAGAGAGGGGTTTAAACTTTAAACCCCCTCTCTGGAGTCATGCCACAGTAGTGGCACAATTTCTCCATTGGATACAATGGAGGAAGAGAGGGGAGGAAGGGGGCAACTGTGTGGCCTCTTTGTCTGCCGAGTCTTCTTCCTGCTAGCAAGCAGGGAGAAAACTCCACTGGCAAGAGGCTGTACCTCCCGTCTCTTGCCTGCCAGCTGAGCAGAAAGGGTTTTAAACTTTAACCCCCCTCTCTCGAGTCACGTCGCAGCTGTGGCACAATTTCTCCTTGTTTCAGCTCAAACTGTTTACAGAACCTCAAAGCAGCAACTTGGAGGGCATGTAAAGGAGCATCCCAGAGAGATCACCTGTGACTCTGATGTCTATAGCTTGCACAGGATCTGTTCTATACAATTACAAACCTGAATCATTTTGACAGGCACAGTTTCAGGAAGTTCAGGAGTGTATAGAACAAATCGTGTGCAAGCTGGAGACACCAAGTTCGCAACAGACCTCCCCTGGATACTCCACTACATGCTCTCCAAGTTTAGTGTCTCTAGCGTGCACAGGATCTGTTCTGTACACTCCTGAACCTCCTGAACCTTCACCTGTCAAAATGACTGCTTGTCAGAAGGTTGAGTGTATAGAACTGATCCTCTGCAAGCTAGAGACACCAAACTCACAGGGGACCTCTGGCTGACTCTCCTCTACCTGCCCTCCAAGTTTGGTGTGGATTAGATTACAGGGTCTGAGATACTGCCCCCCAGGAAGGTGCCTCCAGGAAACTGCCTATCATTTCCCCAGAAAGCACTTTCCTGGGGATACCTTCTTTGGGGGCCATGACTTGGACCTCATAAATCCAATCCTCACCAAACTTGGAGGCCAGGTAGAGGAGAGTTAGCAGGAGATCTGGGGGGGACCATAACCAGGGCTAAAAGAGTTGACCTGACGCGTTTCGGCCGAATCAGCCTCCAGGAAACTGCCTGTCATTTCCCTAGAAAGCAATTTCCTGGGGATACCTTCTTTGGACCTCATAAATCCAATCCTCACCAAACTTGGAGACCAGGTAGAGGAGAGTTAGCAGGAGATCCGGGGCGGGGGGAGCATCCTACTGCCTCACGAACCTCATGAACCTCACCGGTTTGTGAGGTGGCTAAAAATTCATGATGGTTCATGGTTTGCGAACGGGGCACATCAGAAACCACAAACTGAACTGCATTTTCCCAGTTTGTGCCCATCTCTAGAAATGACTGAGCCACGAAAAACAGAAATTCAGAGAGCAGGTACCACTGCAGAGAAGACCCTGCTCTGTGTCCAAACTGTTGTCATGTTATTGCATGACAGCACATAAGACAAGAAAGCATATATGGTAGAAAGTTTCCTGACACATCTCTAGTGTCCATGGTTTGAACTATAAAGGCAATAGTTAGTGCTTTGAAATAGCCAGCAACATCAATAACAGTCTGCTTTAAGAAATCCACTTGCAACATCACCTCTAGTCAACCCTGCCGACTCAACTTGTTTTTGAAAGAAGCTTTATTACATCACAGATGCCATCATTCTGCCTGGTCATAACGTTTTTTCAAAAGAAACACCATTGCTTCCTTCCCCTAATCCCAGGAGGCAATAACTTGGCGTTGAGCTAGACTAACTGAAAAGAGACAGCACTGAGCTATGTTGATCTCTAACCTCTTCCCTGCCCTCTTGGCCTTAAGACCAGAAAAAGAGCAAGAAAAGAAGACACTGGCAGCTGGCATAATACAAGAATTACAGTGCAATCCTAAACAGAGTTATACCCATCTAAATCCATTAAATTAAATTGGTTTAGAGTGGTGTGACTCTGTTTAGGATTGCAGAATCAATGTCATCCTCCAGGGAAACGACCTGCTGTCAAGGAGGAAACTGTTTTATGCACAAACCTCTCTGATGTTCTTAAAATGCGCTTTTTTCAGCTAAAGCAGAGAATGAAAGTCTTAATTCATACGGAGGCTGCTTAAGTTAATGTTTTTAAATAATAAAAACAAGTTTTTCCTTCCAGTTGTAAGAATTAGGAATGCTCCCCATCAATAGTGCTTCTACTGAAAGGATATCAGATATTTCAATTACTTACACCACATTATTTTGTCAATGAGAACATGAAAATGTTGCACGCCCATTGTAATTGTGAGGGCTGTACATAACGAGGTTGTGGGAAGTCATGTTCTGGTCACACTGCTGTCATTATGGGACAAAATTCTCCTTCCCACACCAATGTTTTTGTTATCTTGTACAAAATAATTTAAATTTAATATCTTAATAAATATAATATGAGAAAGTTTTTAACGTGGTTCAAATTATAGGCATTTTTTTAGGGAAGACAGTTAATGTAGTAGAAGTTTTAAAGTATTTAATAAGCTTTTAATCTTGAAGTTGTAAGCTACAAGGGAAAGGCAGGATAGAAATATTTTAATAAATAACACAATGAATTCTTTAAAGTCTAAGTACTCCTCTGCTATACAATTTAACATTGAGATGTACAGAATATCCCTTTTCTACAAGGCTCAAATACAAAGAAGGAAAATCCATTATCTATAGTACAATTTATATTGAAAATGTAATTGAAATCTGGCAGTTTGTGTCCATCTCCTCCTCCTCATACCCCCCAGGCAGCAAACATAAGCACAACTTCCAATTCAGCAAGCAATTTACATAATTTATATTCAAGACCATGGATGCAACTAACACTATGGCACTGGTCTAGGATCAGCATGAATGTATGGGAATAATGCTCTTTTAAAAGTAATTTCTAAGATGCTTTTCTTGTGACTGCTCTGTGCATGAGTATCAACAGTGCAATCCTAAGCAGAGTTACACCCTTCTCAACCTTTTGACACCAATGGCTTTAGAAGTGTGCAACTCTGCACAGAATTGCAGTGCAGGAAACACAAATTGGTACCATTCCAACAAAGAGATAGCTCCTGATTTCAACAGTATGTTAGATCATGGCTACTTAAGTTCATAAATTAAAATATTTGTGACCAGGAGATTCTAAGTAGTATTTGATACAGTTATGGATGGGGAAGGGGGAATTAATTAATGCAGGGGTCATTTCGTGGAAAAAGAGCTAAAATGTCTTTTATTCACATAATATTGGAATCCACATTCTCATATTTTGGCTAAGTAGATAGTATGATTTTATTGGGATGTTATATATAATCAGCCTATAAATGAGTAGAAGAGGGGGGAAACCCTCTTTTTTAAAATTAATTTTCCACTCCTTTCTGAAGGCAATATTCTGGTATTCAGCTAGGGTTACCAGGTCTGGGTTGGAAAATATCTGGAGACTTTGGGGGTGGATCCAGAAGAGGGCAGAGTTTGGGGAGGGGAGTGGCCTCAACATGGTACAATGCTGTAGAGTCCACCCTTCAAAGCGGCTATCTTCTCCAGGGGAGCTGATCTCTGTTAGCTGGAAATCAGTTGTAAAAGTGGCAGATCTCCAGGCCCCACCTGGAGGCTGGCAACCCTATGTTGCCATTATGGGCTTAATCATGATCATCATTGCTTTTTAATTTTACTTTCACATACTCTTTTCCAGATAAATCCTGACAGATTAAAGCGTTTATCACGAGTCTAAGGAGCTATCTTCCTGAGAATAATAGGAACTGGCAGATACTGACCACAGCTTGTGTAACAGCAGTAAATTGTAAACATTACAGAACCAGCCACTCTTTGAGAAGTGCTAGGTTAGCATTTCACTTTATTTTCAGTTTTCATCTATAATTTCAACTAGAAGCAGAAAAGTCAAAAGTATCTTTTGGTTACTTTGCTGCATCTACCACATAACTGTTAGCAGGAGGGAATCTTAAAACCACTTGATTCCATTTAAAATGATTTCATCATATTTCATTGCTACTTACTTTAACCTCTATCACCCATGCTAAATTCATGCTGCTATGAAGTGGATCCTACACAGAAGTATCATGTGTTTCAATGGAGTTTAGGAAGTGGTATGAGGCTTAGTCTTTTGGATATGGACACAATTCACACACCAAGAAGATTAATTGTTTTGTGTATTACATCAGACTTACTCTCATTCTTGTAAGGACGTGAGCTGGTTTCTTCTTTTCTTTCCTCATTGTATTGAGGCCTAGTAGTTGTGTCACTGTGCACTGCAGCAGCTGACTCTACCCCCACAGACTTTGCAGACAAATAATTTACAGGATGAGCCATTACCCCTTGAATCATTTCAGATGACAGGAGATAGCTTGGACCTCCTCAAAATCCATCTCCACCCCCCCGTTTGTTGTTCCTGAAAAGGAGAGGAAAATCCATCCTTTCTCAGCCCTAGCTAAGAAGCTCCATAGTAACCAAGTTGTTGGGAGTGATGCCTCAGAATTCTATTATGACTGAAAGGGTTTGCCAACAATAAATAAGGCCCACAGAAAATCAAGATGGCAGGGTTTTCCTACCTTAAGGTCTCCAATAGTCAGTTTAGACATTACTTTCCTTGTAAGGGGCAATAAGCTGCCTTGTCCCTATAACAAACTTCTGCAAGAGTGTTTTCCCTTTTTTTGCAAGAACGTATGCAGCACTCCCCCTCATGGATCACTGCCTTGTCCAATAGTCAGTTTAGACATTACTTTCCTTGTAAGGGGCAATAAGCTGCCTTGTCCCTATAACAAACTTCTGCAAGAGTGTTTTCCCTTTTTTTGCAAGAACGTATGCAGCACTCCCCCTCATGGATCACTGCCTTGTTGTGGTGAGGGGGCTTGTGTAGTTCGATGAAGCTGTGGGCTATGCCGTGAAGGGCCACCAAAGACGGACAGGCCACAGCAGAGAACTCAGACCAAGAGTGATCCCCTTGGAGAAGGAAATGGCAACCCGCTCCAGTATTTTTGCCAAGAAAACCCCATGGACAGTATCAAAAGGCTAAAAGATATGACGCCGGAAGATGAGCCCCTCAGGTTGGAAGGTGTCCAATATGCTACTGAGGAAGAGCAGAGGGCAAGTACAAGTAACCCCAGAAAGAGTGAAGCGGCTGGGCCAAAGCCGAAAGGACCCTCAGTTGTGGATGTGTCTGATGGTGAAAGGAAAGTCCAATGCTGCAAAGAACAATACTACATAGGAACCTGGAATGTAAGATCTATGAATCAAGGTAAGCCTGACGTGGTCAAAAATGAGATGGCAAGACTGAACATCGATATCCTAGGAATCAGTGAACTAAAGTGGACAGGAATGGGCGAATTTAACTCAGAAGACCATTATATCTACTACTGTGGCCAGGAATCTCGTAGAAAAAATGGTGTGGCCTTTATAGTCAACAAGAGAGTGCAAAAGGCAGTACTGGGATACAATCTCAAAAATGACAGAATGATTTCGGTCCGATTCCAAGGCAAACCATTCAACATCACAGTAATCCAAGTCTATGCCCCAACCACTGATGCAGAAGAGGCTGAAGTGGACCGGTTCTATGAAGACCTACAACACCTCATAGAACTAACACCAAAAAATGATGTCCTCATCATCATAGGGGACTGGAATGCTAAAGTAGGAAGTCAAAAGGTAACTGGAATAACAGACAAGTTTGGCCTTGGAAAGCAAAATGAAGCAGGGCAAAGGTTAACAGAGTTTTGTCAAGAGAACACACTGGTCATAGCGAACACCCTTTTCCAACAACCTAAGAGGCGACTCTACACATGGACATCACCAGATGGGCAACACCGAAATCAGATTGACTATATAATTTGCAGTCAAAGATGGAGAAGCTCTATCCAGTCAGTAAAAACAAGACCTGGAGCTGACTGTGGTTCAGATCATGAGCTACTCATTGCAAAATTCAGACTTAAACTGAAGAAAATCGGGAAAACCATGAGGCCATTCAGGTTTGACCTAGATCACATCCCTGATGAATATACAGTAGAGGTGAAGAATAGATTCAAGGGTCTGGATTTGATAGATAGAGTGCCTGAAGAACTATGGACAGAGGTTCGTGACATCGTACAGGAGGCAGCAATCACCACCATACCAAAGAAAAAGAAATGCAAGAAAGCAAAATGGCTTTCTGATGAGGCTTTACAAATAGCAGAGGAAAGAAGGAAAGCGAAAGGCAAAGGCGAAAAGGAAAGATTTACCCAACTGAACGCAGATTTCCAGAGAACAGCAAGGAGAGATAAGGAGGCCTTCCTGAATGAACAGTGCAAAGTAATAGAAGAAAACAATAGAATGGGAAGGACTAGAGATCTCTTCAAGAAAATTGGAGAAATCAAGGGAGCGTTCCATGCAAAGCTGGCCATGATAAAGGACAAAAACGGTAGGGACCTAACAGAAGCAGAAGAGATTAGGAAAAGATGGCAAGAATACACAGAAGAACTATACAAGAAAGACCTCAATGTCCTTGACAAACACGACGGTATAATCACTGACCTTGAGCCAGACATCCTGGAATGTGAAGTTAAATGGGCCTTAGAAAGCATTGCTAACAACAAAGCTAGTGGAGGTGATGGTATTCCAGCTGAGCTATTCAAAGTCTTAGAAGATGATGCTGTTAAAGTGCTGCACTCCATTTGCCAGCAAATTTGGAAAACGCAACAGTGGCCACAGGATTGGAAAAGATCAGTATACATTCCAATCCCAAAGAAGGGCAACGCCAAGGAATGTTCAAACTATCGCACAATTGCACTCATATCACACGCTAGCAAGGTCATGCTCAAGATCCTACAAGCTAGGCTTCAACAGTACGTGGATAGAGAACTACCAGAAGTACAAGCTGGGTTTCGAAGAGGTAGAGGAACGAGAGATCATATTGCCAACATTCGCTGGATTATGGAGAAAGCAAGAGAGTACCAGAAAAATATCTACTTCTGCTTCATTGACTATGCTAAAGCCTTTGACTGTGTGGATCACAACAAACTATGGCAGGTCCTTAAAGAGATGGGAGTACCAGACCACCTCACATGTCTCTTGAGAAACCTGTATAAGGGCCAAGAAGCGACAGTTAGAACCGGATACGGAACAACTGATTGGTTCAGCATAGGAAAAGGAGTACGACAAGGATGTATACTGTCACCTTGCTTATTTAATATATATGCAGAGTACATCATGCGAAATGCTGGCCTGGATGAATCACAAGCGGGAATTAAGATTGCTGGGGAAAAGATCAACAACCTCAGATATGCAGATGATACCACTCTAATGGCTGAAAGTGAAAAGGATCTAAAGAGCCTCTTGCTCAGAGTAAAAGAGGAGAGCGCAAAAGTGGGCTTGAAGCTCAACATCAAAAAAACTAAGATCATGGCATCCGGCCCCATCACTCCTTGGCAAATAGAAGGGGAAGTCGTGGAAGTAGTGACAGACTTCACGTTCCTGGGATCCCAGATCACCGCAGACTGTGACTGCAGCCATGAAATTAAAAGACGCCTGCTCCTTGGGAGGAAAGCGATGGCGAACCTAAACAGCATGATAAAAAGTAGAGACATCACCCTGCCAACAAAAGTCCGCATGGTCAAAGCAATGGTATTCCCAGTAGTCATGTATGGCTGCGAGAGCTGGACTATAAGGAAGGCCGAGCGCCGAAGAATAGATTCTTTTGAACTATGGTGCTGGAGAAGACTCTTGAGAGTCCCTTGGACTGCAAGAAGAACAAATCAGTCAATCCTCAAAGAAATCAACCCTGACTGTTCCCTGGAAGGCCAGATAATGAAACTGAAGCTCAAATACTTTGGCCACCAAATGAGAAGGGAGCACTCACTGGAGAAGACCCTGATGCTGGGAAAGATTGAAGGTCAAAGAAGACGGGGACGGCAAAGGATGAGATGGTTAGACAGTGTCA
>NW_015169172.1:2393148-2422283 GCF_001447785.1 Gekko japonicus
TAGGAGAGGAGGTGGGATGGCTTCCAACACACTTCCTCCATCTCCTACACCTAACAGGTGGTTGTCTGTCAGGTGCAGCCGCACCTCCACAGTGGCTTCTAATACTCCTCCCCCCTCCTACACTGGACAGGCTGCTGCCTGTCAGGTGTAGGAAAGAAGGTGGGATGGCTTCTAACACACTCCCCCACCTCCTACAGCTAACAGGTGGTTGTCTGTCAGGGGCAGCCCCACCTCCACAGTGGCTTCTAATACTCCTCCCCTGTCCCCCTCCTACACTGGACAGGCACCTGCCTGTCAGGTGTAGGAGAAGAGGTGGGATGGCTTCCAACACACTCCCCCCATCTCCTACACCTAACAGGAGGTTGTCTGTCAGGTGCAGCAGCAGTTGCAGGGTGCTTTAAGCCATGAGGGAGCCTGCCCCAGCAGTAACTCCTTAGTGAACCTGCCAGCCCTGCCTCCACAGTGGCTTCTAATACTCCCCCCCTCCCTTTCCTACACTTGACAGGCAGCTGCCTGTCAGGTGTAGGAGAGGAGGTGGGGTGGCTTGTTGTCTGTTAGGTGCAGCCCCACCTCCACAGTGGCTTCTAATAGTCCTTCCCTGTCCCCCTCCTACACTGGGCAGCTGCCTGTCAGGTGTAGGAGAAGAGTTGGGATGGCTTCCAACACACTCCCCCCATCTCCTACACCTAACAGGAGGTTGTCTGTCAGGTGCAGCAGCAGTTGCAGGGTGCTTTAAGCCATAAGGGAGCCTGCCCCAGCAGTAACTCATTAGTGAACCTGCCAGCCCTGCCTCCACAGTGGTTTCTAATACTCCTCCCTGTCCTACACTGGACAGGCAGCTGCCTGTCAGGGGTAGGAGATGAGGTGTGATGCTAACAGCCACTGGGGAGGTTTGCTCAGCAGGATTGCTTTAGCACAATCCAGGAACACAAGTAAAAGAGGCCATCACTTTCGTGGAAGGCAGCAGGAGTTGACTAAACAGACGACTGCTTCCTAAATGGACAGTTCTATGTGGCCTGCTCCAGAGTGAGCTCACCAAGCAGCGTGGTGATCCTAGCACCTGAGGGCAGAGCCACCAATGTGGTCTAGAGAGAGGTCCTTCAGTAGAGGGGGGGGAGTACGTATGCCTCACTTCATTTCTTACACTACAGTCTGTTAGAATTCCTACAACAAATGTCACATTTCAGATTTCACATCATCAGTATTATAACTGGATTTGCGGGACTTAAATACTGTCGTGAAGCACAGGTAGCAGGCTAGTAACCTATATATAAATAAATCTTCTTTGTTATTTTATGAAATCTCCTGCTTCTGTGATCTCTGTATTCAGGCCCAATACAAAAGTTACCTCACAGCTAAGGCTGCCAATTCTGGGTTAGGCAATTCCTGGAGATTTTAGATGTACATCCTCGGGATGGTGGGGCTAGGCAGGGTACAGTGCCATAGATTCAACCCTCCAATGTAGTCAAGTTCTCCAGGACAACTGATTCTTGTGGTATGGAGATCAGTTGTAATTCCATGAGATTTCCAGGCCCCAAATGAAGGTTGAACTTGACTTGACCCCAAATGGAGGTTGGCAACTCCACTCACAGCAGTGGCCCTAAGTTTTTACGCATGCTGCCCTGAGAACACCTTGTAACTGAGGGAAAGGTTTATATCTCTAAACCAAGTAGGTTCCCCATAGCCATCAGAGAAGCACCGTGGGTCCCCTCAAGAATGGGCCTGTCACATGGGACCATGACAGGGAAAGAAAAGAAGAACAGCAGATTGATAATGATATCAACTGGTACCTCCAGTACAGCTACTTGTGCTCAGAATGGTAATTGCACTACACTTGAAACAGTCTATTGACTTCATTTGTTGGTATGCTGACCACATTTGTATAGCAGCAGCCTAAGCATTCAAAAGGTCAAAAGCACACTAGTCCACACTGTGCACCCATTTCCTACAAAATAAATTGAATGCATTGCACTAATCAGGCCAAAGCACGTAGGCCCCTGTGCAAATGTGACATCCAAGAATTCCAAGCACAGAGAAGGCAGCTGGCTGGCAATACTCCATGACATGTAGAAAATGAATAATAGCATATATGAACTTTGAACTAACTATGGACTTTCAAAAAGAAGCATTTAAATGACTACGTCTGCATTTTTCAACCTTCACTGAGCCATTTAGGATGGTTACACAATTCCAGCCTCTTAATTCACTCACACTGCATTCTCCCTGAAGTCTGAACCAAATGTTGGATATCTGTATTTGTTTAAAAATCCTTCCAGCAGTATAGGCTTGTTCTGACCATCTCAAAAGAAGCTTTTAACGCACTGAAGTACCGATACACCCTGAAGCAATGGGTGGTGAATAGGTTGAATCTATAAACCAGTGGCCTATTCCACTTGGCCATATCCAAGATATGTTTGAGGGAAGCCTGATTAGTTGTTTATTACATTGGTATCCTTTGCTCCTGGATTTTCCAAAGTCACTAGCAGAAAAATCAATTATAATAATAAAAGTGACATTTTGCTAACATACACATAAAGGTAAAGGTAAAGGTTCCCTTGCTCGAAAGCCAGTCGAATCCGACTCTAGGGTTGCGGTGCTCATCTCCGTTACAAAGCCGAAGAGCCAGCGCTGTCTGAAGACGTTTCCGTGGTTTACACAATTTGATTTTCAAACACTATGATTTTAGCAAAGTATATTGTTATTATCCAAGATATGTTTGAGGGAAGCCCTATTAGTTGTTTATTACATTGGTATCCTTTGCTCCTGGATTTTCCAAAGTCACTAGCAGAAAAATCAATTATAATAATAAAAGTGACATTTTGCTAACATACACATAAAGGTAAAGGTAATCATGATCATTAGCATTCAAAAAAAATCTAATGCTAGTTGCACTAATAAAAAAGCCTTCTATTGTTTACCCACCACAATACATTGGTAAGAGTTCCATAAAACTAGAGTTACAAGTAAGGTGGGTAGCCCTGCTGTATCCAGTCCCCATTGAATTAATATGGAGAACAGATATGACCTGAAAGGATGTCCACTAAAGAGGAGGCAGGTTCACTTCAAAATGTATCAGTGAGTTTCATGTGTATGTCAAAACTGTATGGAAAAGCAGACATTGTATTTGTACACAATATAAACGTAATTTCTAGTGCAAATTAAGCAAACAAATAAGATTTTCCCTCAAAATATGTAAAACATTAAAATGCAGACTCTTGTGCACATCAGCAAGTAACTTAGACCTAGGCGCAGGCCCAGGATGAAATGTTTGAATGGGAACTTGGAGAAATTTTTTAATTGCATTGAGATACTGCAGTTGGACTTCAGTTTAAATATCAGCCATTGAAATATGCAGGCTTTCACAGGTAGGATTTATTGTTAATTTGACTCACACATGTCTTTGTTAAAATTAAGGAAATTATAAAGTTTGGGCTCCACTGGAGTCTGCTTGTTTGGGCTCCACTGGAGTCTAAGCTAGGCTAGATATTTCTCCAGGTAGCTTCTGAAAGGGATGTTGGATGAGCCCTGCCTGTTTCTCACTGTAAATTGGCCCTCTAGTGGTGCCATTTGCTTGAGTAAAGAAAACATAAGTCTTCTCATATGTTTTTCTTACTGGCATATACAGCACCTCCAGGAGGCCAATTTACATTAGGGAGAGGAAAAGAGTTTAAAAAATCTATTCTGTGCCCCAGCACTGCCATGGTCCTGATCCAAATAGGAGGAAGATATGGGAGATCTGATCAGGGATCTCCAGTGCCTCGTTTAGTTTAGCCCTGAGACACACTATGGCAATTAAACAGTTGACTAAGTTCACAGTCCAAAAATACTTTACCTCAAGGCAAATGACTGATTTTTTCCTGCACACAGCAAAAATAACTGAAAATGTTTTGGGGTTTTTTTGTGGCACAAAAAATTAAATCCATTAACCTTGGTGGCACCTGCTAATTTCTAATACTACAAACCAGAAACTCAGCACATGTTGAAATTAAGCAGAATTTTTGTGCAGAATATTATACATTCGTGTTTGTGCATATACAGGGAAGAAAAATCAAATCAAAATGGTGTATTAGTCAAGGATGGTCTTCAAAGTTCACTTAAAATTACAAAGACTCAGTAGATAAAACCTAGCACATTCAGTCATTTTGATTGCATGAAATATTCTTGCAAACTAGGCCAAAAATAAAATAAAAATAAAACTCAGATGGGCCATAAAGAGCAATTCATATAAATTTACTCACGACCTTCAGCTCTATGTACAGCAGATCTTTTTATAAAAGAGGCTTTGATTAACTTCAAGAAATGGCAGGGTTTTAACCCTTAGGTAACTAGTTTGCACTTTTAAAAATCTACTATTACTGATTTTATGAGGTGTTGCATTGCAATCCAGTCTCATTTCTGTCTTGGGAAATTTGTCAGGGGTCAAGAACAGGCTGTGAAATGCATCCATAGTAAGCAGACAGCTCATAGCAAGATATGGGGGGGGGCTGACATACAAATAACTGGATCACAGTAGAGTGTTTTAGGTTTGAAATTATGAATCGTCATTCAAATACGCAGCATTACTGCTGTTTTCATGCTCATTTTGTACACTGTACAGTCATTGTTCCTTAGATTTATACTGGATTCAAAATAGTGTAAAACACTATTTTCAAAAAGCTACCTCTGCACCATTGTATAGTATAAAACCCAGAAGAAATCCAGCCAAAGTACACCTGGCATGAATGCCTTAAACCTCACTGCCCATTCCGCCTTCATTACAGAAAATATAAAACAATTAAGAATATTATCTTATTAGTAAAAACAAGGTACTCTCATAGGAGCTGGGAAGATACCTTTTACCTCAAGAGTTCAGAACTAGTGAAACAAAAATCAGTATTCTAGGTGGGTGAAATCCTTCTGCTGCTCAAAAAAAAAAACCTCTCCAAAAACCTGTCAGACCAAATCATCTTCTGCATTTTGGCCACCCATGTTTACATGTGCATATTTTAACATAATGCAATGACTGTCCTATGCTACTCAGTTGGCCATGTTGCTTTATAGGAAGATGCCTTATTTCATTTGTGTGCAGAGACTAACAGAGCCCAACATTCTATGGCCATAACTGCTGCAAATTACAGCACTGTAGGATAGCCATGTTATGGCCTCAAATCACAAGCGTTACATGGATGGATGAAAAAGAGAGAGAGGAGGAGAGACAGATATGCTGGGGTTTTTTTCTATTTCAGTGTATTCTGATCCTTCAAATACCTCAGGTACATGTAAAAAAATCCTTGTGCTGAAGAATAAATGAAATAATTCCCCAATAAAGGTTTACAGCAAATAAGATCTGAACAAATATTTTGTAGGACTCTTTCTATAAAAATAAAAATGGTAATGATTTCTTTCCAGAGTGCAGTGCTTAATTAAAACATTTTACTTAATGGAGAAATACTCCATGTTGTTGTGCATCCGCTTCTCTCATTCTCTTTATCTGTCTGAGAATACTTCTACAGGCCGCTAAGGGCTCTATTCACCCCCTCCATCACAAACAGACCTATGTGAATCAAAAACATGTACATATCCTCAGCTGCATCCTCTGAATGGAGAATCTGATCACAGAGATGGCAGGTAGCATGTTGATTATTTGCACCATCCCAGCTGGCTTTTTCATTTTAATCCTATATTCATTCTGCAATATTACGCATCCACCGTATTTGCCCTCTAGTCACTGCCATAAACAAACCACAGGAGAAACATTAAAGCATAATCAGAACACAACCTACCTTCCATCATGGTGGCAGAATTGCATTCCTCAGTTTCCAAGGAGCCTGAAAAAATGCAGGAAATTACAATTCCAGTTACCAGATGCTTAATGTAAGAAGCCCTTAAAACCAGTCTCTCGGATTCATGATTGGTACAGCTGCCAGGGCAAATCTTTGAAATCTCAAAAAGAAGAAGAGAGGAATGAGTGTGCGCTAAGGCAAAAAAAGACAGGCCACGGATGCTGCTAAAGCTGTATCACCTACAGGATCACAGAAGGATGCTGAGTGAGAGAGAAAGAAAGGGAGGGGTGGAGGGAGCTGGCTTAGCTCACACGCCTGCTAGTATCTCAGCCAATCCCTCCAGCATTCTATCTCGTCACATGGTAGCTTGCTTGCATCTCCTGACACAATACCCCTGGAGAACACAGGAACCTCTTCCCTCTTCATTTCTTACCCTCTCTGTCTTCTCTCACACACTCTCACACACATGCACAAACCTTTTTCTGTACTTTGTGCTATATTTTCCTTCTCAATAATCTTGTTGCAGCAGCTGGAGGGATGAGATTAATTATCAAGCACTGTCAGATTTACAGAGAGCTCTGCTGTGAAAGCTGCATGTAAGCAGGCTTCTAGGGGAGAAATTGATTTTTACATTAAAAAAAAATCAAGTTTCACCAAAACAGCTAGGAATTCTACAAGCCTGGCACTATACAAAAGGACCAATGTGGCTGCATTCTGACGGTGATTGTGTATCCAGCATGTCAGTTTCTGTAGATCTCATAATGCAGAAAAGCTGTAAGCTTGACTTCACATTTGTGTCGACTGATCCCCCTCCCTCCCTCCCTCCCTCCCTCAGCCATTCAAGAAAAAAATCAATTGGCCTGACGTCACATCATAAGCAATTATCTTCAGGAGGGTGATGCAGAAGAAATTTCAACTAGACCACCTTCCAAGAATGCCTAGAATTAATTTCGCTTGAGGAGCATCCATGCCAAATATCAGGGGATTTGTCATTAAAAAGGGAGATGAAACAAAAAGCATAGAGACACGAGGGACTTTCAAACCAGGCTAGAAAAGCCTGAGAGTTTGGCGAGAGGAAAGGACCCCAAAGCAGCTATACACCAGAATCAACTCTTAAAACCAAAATGCACAGCTGGCATATTGACATCAGCACCTGGTCACCACTATCAATGGCTATGTGAAAAGGTCTTAACATGCAACACAACCAAGATAGAAGGATCTTTCCACTAAAGGCTAAATGCTGAAAAAGCAGAGTACTGCTCTTTATCACCATCTCATTGCTCTGCCCTCCCCTTGCATGGCCATCCATATTTAATTAAGCCCAGGTAATGTATCTGTAGCTATTGGCATTGCTAAAACAGTTGTAGTATGGGGGGGGCATTAACTAGAACCAAGTAAAGCAGAAGAAATCATGGGGAAAGTAAAAGCTGAGATAAAGTTGCTTGTGACTGCTTTGGAAAAATAAATAACTTTCTCAGATAATACCAGGATTAGAGTACCCAGGTAAAGTTAAAATACTTTCCATTTGCTGATGCTTGCTGTGTTTTCTGAAAGGGCGTGCTCTGTGAAACTCATTGCTGCATGATTTTCCAATACCATGTACCATTTTTTTAAATCAAGAGATTAGTTTGTTATAAAAGCATGGCTAACTCATCAGATCTTAGAAGCTAAGCAGGGTCCGCCCTGGCTAGTACTTGGATGGGAGACCTCCAAGGAACACCAGGGTTGTTACATGGTGGCAGGCAATGGCAAACCACTTCTGAATGTCTCTTGCCTTGAAAACCCTGTGGGATCACCATAAGTCAGCTGTGACTTGATGGCACTTTCCACCACCATAAAGATAACTAGCTGCACTTCTGTACATAAATCCAACATCTTACACAGTGTAATTGCATCAGTGTGTAAAATATTGTGATCATCTTCTATCTGTAGATATCTAATGTAATGTGAGCAATGAAATTATATTTATAATTTAAAAGGACAGAGTTCTTTGAATCAAAGAATGAACTAATCTTGACACATCTTCAAGGAGTCTGTCTTGGTTTGGAACCTCAAAACTAGAAGATGTCTTTGGACCTACATGGAACGTGTCTGGGCACTCACTGCCTCTCTATGCAACACTGCAGAGAACTCTACTAATTGGTGTATTGTTTATGAAAGATAATAATGTAAATGCAGAAACAGTAGGACACTGTGTTGATCTGGGAGGATTACATTACAGGTCATATATAAAATCATCAGCAAATTCTATGACTTCAGTAAAAATGTAGACTCATAGTTTGGCCTTCAGAAAGCCCCCCTTCCAGTCTATGTGAACATTCCATTGCTTTGTACACCTGTTGTACACAGTAGACTTCTGTGTTTTACCAGGGTCACATATGGAATGGAAGGGTAAGCCTGCATGAGCTGTTCCACTGCACACACTGTATATTGTGCAGATTTTCAGATGGACATACAGCATTCACATGTTCTTTTGAGTTTTTTGATATGGGAAGTTTAAGGGTATTTAATGTGGGTGTGCTTTGCATCACTTACATATAGAGGTCTCACTACCGTGCTGTGTGTAGTGGTGTGTATAACAAAATTGTGCATCCAAAGTTATACACAGAAATCACTGGTTTGGATCAGTACAGAGATTTCTTAGAATGGTAATACAAATCTGGGGTTGTTGGTATAAAGAAACCTCCCTCCCCAAACAATCCATTTTTGATTGTTTGGGTGCTCACCAGCAATGCGGCATGTGCTCATGTTCTTCTTTGATTCCACTGGTTTCCTGGGCAATGGCCTTTCTCCCTTCCAACTAGATTCTTGCAAGGGAGGAGCACCCAGCCAATCACCTTTGGAGACAAGCTGGATAGAATTGCTGTTCTCCTTTGCTCCCTGCATTGTGGGGGTGGAGCCCTTTTTTTCTTTGAAAGTAAAATGCCTGAAGATAACTTGTTCAAGGGCCCATAGAATTGATACCTTTGGTCCAATTTGCTTGAAATTTGGGTGGCCTTTAGTGGACAGGTAGCATTCATTCCCTGGCAATTTTGGTGTCATTTCATTGAAAAACAGCTCCCCAAGTCCCCCATAGGGAATAATGAAACAGCTGCTGATCTCCTTCCTCACTTTGTGACACAAACAACAGACCACAACAAGGGAGCATGACAAACACTGAGTTTTCAGCAGAAAAGTAATTTTTGTTGTTGTTTGTCAGTGTAAAAGTAGGAAAATGAAATGAATACAGACAGGGTTTTGGGGGGAACCCCTCAATTTAAAGTTATGGGGGATCTTTATATTAATGGGATGACTTTGTTCTATGCAAATTTGGTGATATTGTCTTTATAAACAGCTGCACCAGAAACTCCAATAGATTCTGCATTAAAAATAATGGATCCAAACCACGGGAACCCAAATAATCACAGGAATTAGAATATATTGAAAAAGTAAAGTCCTACACAAAGATAAGTAGGTAGTTGTGGGAAATCCTCTTCCCAAACTCTGAATATGAAATTCTAACCAGCCCTTGAGATGAATATCAAATATAATATTCTATCCACATTGATTAGGGGGGAAATGAAGAAATATAAAGGCACCATGCCTGAGAAGTTCAAAACCCATTTCAATATTTGTGGTAGGGGAGCTGGCAAAAGTTTTTCAAGCAAGGCTTTTTAATGTTCAGCTTTATTTTGTTGTTGTTCAGTTGCACAGTTGAGTCCGACTCTTCGTGACCCCATGGACAAGATCCCGCCAGGCCCTCCTGTCTTCCGCCGTCCTCTGAAGTTTGCTCAGTTTCATGTTCATTGCATCTATGACACTGTCTAACCATCTCATCCTTTGCCATCCCCGTCTTCTTTGACCTTCAATCTTTATTACAGGATACTAAATACATCAAAGCTAATAGATTCTTTACTCCAATCTTTCATTAATCTTTTGCTCTTGCATGACCAAAAGACTGAAACTAGGGACTACCTTTTGAAAGGCTTATATGTGTAAAAATTTATCTTCATTTTTGGGTTCTAGGAGTGAGGTACTCTTGCTCGAAACACCAAGTCCAATGGGTTCTGCTCTTCAGAGACAGGCAGTGATTCTTCATTCAAATGAAAAACCTGGACTCATTTTAGTATGAACAAGAGATGCACGTGATAAAGTTTAAACAGAAAAAGGAAATAGTCTTGAAAAAAGTACAAATAGCTGGCCAAAAGCTTAGAAAATACCAGTGCATCTGTTTGTGCTTGGGAAAATACAACCAGAACATTCCATGTGAGTAGACAAGTTTGGCTATTTTTCATCCCTTGCTTAGCTGTGATTTTCTTAGATAATATTTTACAGGTTTTAGAGACATTTAGTGTGAATACAAACACTGACCTGTTTAAACGGTACTAGATGGGAACTATTAAATAAAGACAGCTTGGAAGTGTGACAATAGGGTTAGAATATCCTGATCTGTTCCGTGTCTTGTAGTTTCTGTTAAAATTTGACTTAAACATGGGAGGTACATTCAATTTAAAGAACATGAAGCTACAAAACAGCTAATCCCTTTATTTTTCACATACCCCATTTTACATAAGAGATTCATTTGACAGGATCTGAGAGGAAAGGACAATTTGCTCCTGGTGATCTGATTGGTTGGCATCAGCTGAGCAGAAAAAGTCTGGAGAGACCTGTATGCTGAGGAGAGATTCAGTTTGATTTCATCCCTAGCTGAAAAGAGTTGAGTATACTGGCAGTTTCAGAATTCAGCCCTAAATGAAAGCACTTTAACACAGACAGGAGAACTGAGGGAAAGCTGCAAGGAAGTTTGGGAAGTAGGCAAAGACTCCCATTCAGGCCAAGGAAAGGGGATAGATCTTCTAGAGAAAGAAGAAAATTCCCTACCCAGTCAAACAGGGAGTTAGCTTTGAAGAGTGCCGAGATCGCTGGTCTGGTGTGGTTAGAAACTGCCTTTAGAGACCTTAAGAGTCAGTTAAAACCCAAGTCGAGTACTGGTGTTTCAAGAGAGGTTGCCAGCCTTCTGGAAACCAAAAGAGTCAGAGAATATTCAAAGAAAGTGTACTAGAGTGTTTGGGGAAACCCTGGAACAAAAGGCACTCAAATTAAAGAATTTAAGTAATTGTGAATAGCTTAAGAAACTCTTATTATGCTGATATACAAGAACTAGTCTGTGCATGTATTGATTTTACCCCAGAGTCATCTATATTGAGTTACCTCACTAATTTTACCCACTAATTTATAGCGGTTTAAGCTATAGGATGATCCCAACCCTTCCCTCAGGCTCCTGGGATGAGCCAGGAACCAAAATATCATACTGTGACAGGGTGAGATAGGCAGAGTTCTTCAGCAAAGAAGAAAAACCATTACTAGGGTGGCTCAGTCACAAAAGGGAAAGAAAAATGGAGGGAAAAGCATGCCTCTGAGGGAGTGAAGAGGACGGGGCATCATAGTCTACGGTATTTGCTACCTATCCCAGTTTAGCATCATCTGCAAATTTAATGAACATCCCCTCTGTTCCTTCATCGAAGTCATTTATAAAGATGTTGAACAACACAGGGCCCAGGACACTGGGCCCAGGACACTCCACTTGTCACTCTTCTCCAAGAAAATGAGGAACAATCAACAAGTACTCTCTGGGTGCACTCTGTCAATCACTTACAAATCCACCTAACAGTAAGAGGATCCAAACTACACATCCTTGAGGTATAATGCTGCTCCTCCCCACTTCCTTATTTGTCTGTTCCTTTTAAACAAGTTGTACCCCTCAATCCTAATATTCCAATTGCGAGTGTCATCCCACCAAGTTTCAGTAGTCCGTTTCCTGTATTAGAAATTCAAGTTCCTCCTGCTTGATTTAAACTTAGGTCTCACAGATCTATACCACAATGGCTTTCACCTGGTGGCTGCTGTTGAACAATAGCAAGCAGCTGAGCCTGGTGAGTCACATCAGTCATGTGATAGCAAGTTACCCGGTGGTTACTGCTGGCCTGGGCCCCAATGAGTCCTCACAACAAAGGCCCTGACCAGT
Organism: Gekko japonicus; assembly: GCF_001447785.1. Taxonomy (NCBI): domain Eukaryota; kingdom Metazoa; phylum Chordata; class Lepidosauria; order Squamata; family Gekkonidae; genus Gekko; species Gekko japonicus. Next base: position 2,404,915 of record NW_015169172.1, read on the forward strand.
GTTCCCTCTAAGCTGAGTTAGTGTGAGCTAGCTCACAGTTTTTTAGCCTCTGGCTCACACATTTTTGTTTTAGCTGAGGAAGGGTGGCTCCAGAGCAAACTAATTTATGCAGTAGCCAAATTGCTCACTCACAACTTTAATGCCAGTAGCTCACAAAGTAGAATTTTTGCTCACAAGGCTCCACAACTTAGAGGGAACACTGGCCCTGACCCCAACTGCTGCCTTTTCCTAACAGAAACCAAGGCTTGACAATACTGTTATGGTTGCCTAGCAAAAGCCACTGAGGGCATCTGTTTCCTAAAGCTACAGGCACTCCTTTTATCATTTGAGGAGATTCAACACCCCCCATCTATTTTTTTTAAGATGGGCTTTTGTCAGGTTTGAAGAAGGGTCTGTCTTTTCTGTCCATGGCCCCAATTTCCAGATTTAAGTATCCACAGATGGAGCCGTGTTGAAAATTAGCTCTATTGATGTATATATATATCGAGAAATATATATATATATATTTCTAAATGCCACTGCCCCCCCTTTCCAGCAGTATACCTAAAACAAAAGGAAACAAGGTAAGACTTTTCCAACCAACCCATTACCCTTGCTGGGTAATAGTGTCATGATTTCTCTTTAGCATCACAACAGCCATGGAAGAGGACCAGGCACATTTTCTAGTATTTCAGTTAAGTTACAGAAATGGCTGCAGAGTACATCATGCGAAATATCAGCCTGGATGATTCAGAAGCCGGAATTAAGATTGCTGGGAAAAACATCAACAACCTCAGCTATGCAGACAATACCACTCTAATGGCAGAAAGTGAAGAGGACCTAGGGTCTGGTCACACGGACGTTTATTGCAGGATTCGCTGCTGATCCCTCGCGCTTTTAAAGTTTCTGTTTACACGCACCAATCCGCTGCCGTCGCTGGATGGGGACAAGGGTGAAGGGGATGGCTAGCAGCCGGTAAGAGGGATGGCTCTTGAGGGGTGGTGTAGACACGTAAAATCAGAACAAAATATTCCCGTTTAAATTACAGTGGGAACAAGGCGCATTTACAGCGCCGTGTGACCAGACCCCTAAAGAGACTTTTGCTCAGAGTAGAAGAGGAGAGCGCAAAGGTTGCCTTGAAACTCAACACCAAAAACACTATGATCATGGCATCCAGCCCCATCACTCCTTGGCAAATAGAAGGAGAAGTCATGAAAGCAGTGACAGACTTCACATTCCTGGGATCCAAGATCACTGCAGATGGAGATTGCAGCCATGAAATTAAAAGATGCCTGCTCCTTGGGATGGCAAACCTTGACAGCATAATAAAAAGTAGAGACATCACCCTGCCAACAGAAGTCTGTATGGTCAAAGCAATGGTGTTCCCAATATTACTGCATGGCTGCAAGAGTTGGACTATAAGGAAGGCCAAGTGCCAAAGAATAGATTCCTTTGAACTATGGTGCTGGAGAAGACTCTTCAGAGTCCCTTGGACTGCAAGAAGATCAAATCAATCAATCCTAAAAGAAATCAACCCTGACTGTTCCCTGTAGGCCAGATACTGAAGCTGAAGCTCAAATACTTTGGCCACTGGGAATGGAGCACTCACTGGAGAAGACCCTGATGCTGGGAAAGATTGAAGGTCAAAGAAGAAGGGGACAGCAAAGGGTGAGATGGTTAGATAGTGTTATCGAGGCAACAAACATGAAATTAAGCAAACTCTGGAGCACGACAGAAGACAGGAGGGCCTGGTGTGATCTGGTCCATGGGGTCGCAAACAGTCGGACTCGACTGTGCAACTGAACAACAACAACAGAAATGGCCAGAAATGCTGGTGTTTTATCATGTCAACTTCAGCTTGGGGGGAGGGGAGCTTCTCAATGGGTACTTAACACTTGAGTCTGAATCTATTTTCTTGGCATTTGCAGAGATACTAGTCTATTTTTCCAAATGCAATTCTGCTATCTCACTAAAATCTATTAGAATGTAAAGCACAAATTTGTCTTCATTGTGTCCTCACTCTAGCATTGTCCATGCCTGCTTAAATTGGGAGAGAGCATAATCGAGTGGACCCCATAGTTAGCCTTCAGCTTTTGAAGAAAAGATCTTTGCCTAAGCTTGTGCATTAGGGGTATTAGTAAAACAGCTCACATTGCTCTTTCCTTTGGAAGCACAGAAAGAGAAGAGAATCTCACTGCTAGACTGGGCATAACAACTTGTAATAGGAAGGGGGCAGAGTGTAAGAATGCTTAAAGCCACCCAGTGACTTACTACGAGCAAAACCTAGCTGAAATAGGTTGGTTGGATAAATAAAGAGTAGGAAGAAATGTTGAGAGTTGGGGAAATACTCCAACCCATGTTTTGGAGTTTGCTTCCAATGACTTTTACTGCAACAGGATTTCTGCAAAAAGACAATAACTGACTGCAGGCCACTAATACAACAGACAGGCCTTCAGAGAGCAAGCACTAACACATGCTAACAGGGGGGGGGGTCATTTCCACATTCGCCTGCCATTCCAGATTTTCTCAGTGTTTGAGTCGAGGCAATTTAAGTCCACAGCAGAGCAGCATCCAAATAACCCGGGGCAAGAGCAGGCTGAAACCGGGCTGACTACTGAAGGGAGGTAATGTAATGTGGAACAGGGGGAAAACCCAGAATAAAAAGAAGGTTGAACTTGATTTTAGTGCAAAATGGAAAAAAACTGGATTAAAAAGAAGTCTGAATTAGATTTTAGTGCAGAATTGCTTGGAGGATACCACGGCCAGAGAGGGAGAACATTCAATACCCTCTGAACATTAGAGAATGCACCACAACTCCTTCTAGGGTACAAGTGGACTAACCACTCTTTCACCAGTATTTTCATTAACTAGACTTTTAGCAGGCTGTCAGTTCTCCAACGAGAAAAACTATCTTGGAGTATTTGGTAAAAGAAGATCCAAGGCCTCTGAGAGTCCAGATTTGTAAGAGACTCTTTCTAGATAGCATACTTATATTTAATATTCTAGGCATCTCTCCCAGATTCTCAGTTTTCATCAGAAACTTTCTAGCCCTTTTCTTTATAGCAATGAAAAACATGGAGAAAATATTCAAGTCATGTACAGCTGAACATGTGATTGAAACCGCACATTTATCCAGATACTCATCTCATTTCATTTGTAAAATGAATGCACATTGGCTCTCTCTGGAGATTTGGGCTGAGTTGTCACCAGTCTGTGGATGATACTCATCCCATCTCACCCTTTCAGTTGATCCCAGGGAAACTGTAGAAACCCTGAACCAGCACCTGGCTGCATTTTGGAAGTGGATGTGGGCTAATAAACTGAAGCTTAACCTTGACAAGACAGAAGTGCTACTGGTAGATGGAAGGTCTGACCCAGGAGTGAAGCTGTCACCCATTCTGGATGAGGTTGCACTCCCCTCGAAGCAATAGGTCTATAGTATTCCTTCAACTTTCTTCAACTTTCTATCCCGCTCACCCCCTAGGGGCTCTGAGCGGCTTACAATTCTGATTTAACCAATCTAATCTAGGGCCACATATGTAGTATGGGGCTGCTCTTGGATAAGCCGGTGGCAGCTGTAGCCAGGAATGCTTTTTACCAGCTTTGACTGGTTAGCCAGCTGTAATCTTTTCTGGGCAGAAAATATCTGGCCACTGTGGTGCATGCCCTGATTACATTTAGGTTATATTATAGTAATGCACTGTACATGGGGCTGTCCTTGAGAAGCGTTCAGAACTTCAACTGGTACAGAATGTTGTGGCCAGAGCATTGACTGGAGTGCATTGTAGGGAGCATATCACTCCAGTCTTGTTCCATTTACTCTGGCTCCCCATTTGTTTCCGGGCATAATGTAAGGTGCTGGACCTGACAGTCAAAGCTCTATATGTGAAGGACTGCCTATTTCAGGGCTGTCAATTATGCGGCCCACGGGCCATATCCGGCCCCTGCAAGGCTGGTATATGGTCTGTGAGGAAGTGCTTACATTTCCCGGGCATTACTGCTGCTGCTGCTACATCACCAAAGCCTCTCTTCCTCCTTAGGGAAGTGAGGGGGAAGGAAAAAGAGAGTGCACAGGTGCACAGCAGAGAAAAGCTCCCTCCTGCTTCCTCCTCTGAGGCTGCTGCTGCGTTGCCTAGCCTCTCTTCTCTTGTTTGGAGAGGGAGTCCCATGGCATCTTCAAGAGCAACAAAGTTTTATTCCAGGCATAAGCTTTCCTGGTCATGCATACTGAGAGGGAGAGGGGAAGAGAGAGAGAGAGAGAGAGAGAGAGAGAGAGAGATTCTTCTGACAATCCTGCTTTCCTGTTTACTGTGAGACCTGATCACACACTAATGTTAGAAAAGGAAGGGGGGCAGAAAAAATGCATCTGGAATAATGGGAATTAAGGGGGAATTATTTTGGCTTACTCTGAATTTTTTTTTTTAAGATTAGGTTTTTATTTGTCTATCTGTGATTTTCTTTTTTAAAAGACCCTGGTTAGGAATTGCAACACTTGGATTGGACTCCGTGCAAGTAGTTGGCTAAGTATTTAAAAATATATTTATTGTTCCATATATTCCAGTTCAATACGTGGTCTCTCCCTCTCCCCTCCCACCTCACTGGCTGTTTTTCTTCACATTAACCCCCCTCACACACACATGCTTTAAGAACTTTTTATTATGATCACTAGCAGTGAGTGGATTTTGTCCAGCCTGAAAACAACATATTATTTCACTTCAAGCGATCCCCTTTCCAGTTCTAACAGATGAAAAAATAATAATAAAAGAAATGTAACATCACAGCTTGCAATCTTTATTAGTGGAAGGGAGCAAGAGCCCAGTAGCACCTTAAGTAAAGGTTTCCCTTGCTCAAAAGCCAGTTGAATCTGACTCTAGGGGGCAGTGCTCATCTCTGTTTCCAAGCTGAAGAGCCAGCGCTGTCTGAAGACTTCTCCGTGGCCATTGGCCAGCATGACTAAATGCCAAGGCTCACAGAATGCTGTTACCTTCCCACCGAAGTGGTACCTATTTATCTACCTGCAATTTCTTGCTTTCAAACTGCTAGGTTGGCAGGAGCTGGGGCCAGAGACAGGAGCTCACTAGGATCTCAAATTGCTGAGCTACCGACCTTCCAGTCTGCAACTTAGCGTCTTAACCCTAATGACTAACAAAATTTGAGGCTGGGCATGACCTTTCAGGAGTCACTGCTCATTTCTTCAGATACAGCTAGAATGTGAGTCTATTTGTCCTTATATCTTGGAGAGTGAAGTGATTTCAGATGCCAAATAACAATAGCAGCCACTGGTAATGAGAGAAGAAAGCTAGGTCTCAATTCAGCCCACGAGGATGCATTGAGCTTCATTATTAGTTACAATTCATCAATCTCTCTAATCTTCTTTTGAAATTCCTTTGTAAGAGATCTACTACTCTTAGGTCAGCAACTGAATGCCCTGGAAGGTTAAAATGTCCCCCCACTGTTTTTTGAATGTTGTGGTTTCTTGTAGCTGTAGAAAGAATAAGAGTCCAGTAGCAAAATTTGTGGCAAGGTATGAGCTTTCGTGAGTCACTGCTCACTTCTTCAGACTCATGTCTGCCTCGGGAGGTGGTGGATGCTCCTTCACTAGATGTTTTCAAGTGGAGGCTGGATGACCATCTTTCGGGGATGTTGTAGGTATGTAGGGCTATCTTTCAGCTATGCTCCTGCAGAGTGCAGGGGGTTGGACTAGATGACCTGCAAGGTCCCTTCCACCCTAACATTCTATGATGCTATGTCCATTTATTCTTTGCATCCTCCTCATGGACCAAACTGAGACCTAGGTTTCCTGTCTCATTACCAGTGATTATATCTCCATGGCTACTACCCTTCTGTATATCACACCTAATCCAATCAAGCCTATTGCCATTCAGCATCTGAAATCATCTTTATAAAGTTTATATATCTAGTACCTCATGTTGTATTTTATGGCACACATGGTCTGACCTGGCAAAGTGACATTTATGTCAGATCTGGCCCTCATAACAAATGAGTTTGACACCCCTGGAAAACCCTTATGAACCTGCCTGACCACTACAGTCATCTTTAGAGGCCATACTTCAGTTGCCTTTGCCTTCTGAGATTGGGTGGGTGGCAACCCAGCAGAGGGCCTTCTTGGTCATCACAGCAAAGCTCTGGAAGTATCTACCCAGGGAAATTCTTCTGTTCCCTTCTGTTGCTATCTTCCATCAGCAAGTTACAATTTTTTTGTTTTGTTTGGCATTCCCTCAGTGATCCTAACCAATGTTTTAACTGCTATTTTTATGTCTTGTCCATATTTTAACTTTGTTTTGCATTGTTTTAATGATGTGTATGGGGGGTTAAAATGTGGTTTTATCATATATGTTTTAAATTGTTAGCTGCCTTGGTGGCCCTTGTGAAGAAAAAAGGCAGGATATAAATTTTGTAAATAAAGAAATTCATACAAATGTATGTATGCTTGTACATGCAAGATGTACACGCATTTACTGTTAACTTGTGAAGAGGGCTAAAGTCAGACTATCAGCCCTTATCGCTAAGTATTGCCACCTCTGAATGGTATACCTAGACCTGTCTTTTTTCTGCTACCCAAAATTCTTCTTAACTGGAGATGCCAGGAACTGTGACCTTCTGCCTCCAAAGCACCAGGCTTTAGCAGTCCTCCATTAAGTATTGCACTAGTGCACAACGGTCACAATCAGGACCTTCACAGCAATTTCTACAGTTGTGGTTGCAAACTCTGGGTATGGAAATTCCTGGAGATTTGAGGATATAGCCTGGGGAAAGCAAAATTAGGTGAGAGGAGGGAATTCAGCACAGAGGTAATGCCCCGGAGTCCAACCTCAGAAGATGCCATTTTCTCTAGGGGAATTTATCTGTGTGCTCTGATGATTAGCAATAATTCTGGCAGAACTCAATGCCCCTACTGGAGTTTGGGAACCCTGTCCGCAGGGCAGACATGCAAAGTAACAGTTTACAAAGATCCCCTTGGGTTTTATTCTGGATCTTTAAGTTTGGTTGGTTTTGACAACCCAAATACACATTTTAAAAAACAACAACACTTCTATTCAGCTCAGTTTTATTAAAAATAAAATGAATTAGTCATAGCAAAACCTGAAGTCATGCATTATCACATGTGACAAGCTTCTGCTGGAGCAGATGTATCCCTTGGCTATTATCTCCAAGTGCTTCTTCCTATGTGGATTGCTAGACAAGGTGCCTTCTGGACACTGCTTGCCGAGCACAAGGAGCTTTAGATTCTGATGGGCAGGGATTTGCTAAATAAAGCTCAAATCCTCCAGCTTCATCCCCAGTCAGAATAGAGCAGCACTAAATACCATAGCAAAAGTGGAAACACCAGGACAACCCACAGATTTTTGTTTCCATACCAGCACATATAGCTTTACAGCCATTTCACTAATCCATAGTGAATATAATAGCAACGTATCTGCCACTGCAAACAATCCTTTTTTCCTACTCAACCAGCAAGCTGTTCAAAGCTCTCTCCCATGCCCAGCCCCTGTATGAAATCGGGTTGAGTCCTGCTGACTGGTCTTTGGCAAGTTTCTCTTCTGGCCTCAGCCCCACCTCCTTAATCTTTTACCTTCTGAGTGGGAAAGCAGCCATGGAGGGAATGACTAGAAAAAACAACTCATAGGTCCTTTCCACACTTGGATCTCATCCCTGGTTTTATCAGAGTTCAACTCGTGACACAATACCTTGCATTTATCCCTGGTTCCAACAGCATCCGTTTATCCTGGGACAAGTGTGGGGCAAAACTGGGGTTACCTCAGTGAAATGTGGAAACAAAAAATACCCCGAGATAATTACAGGGGTGAACTCGAGTGTAGTGTAGAATGTAAATTCAGGGACAGGGCTGAACCAGGATTTAATGTCTAGTGCGGAAAGGACCTAGAGACAGGGCTGAACACCTTCTCTCCCAAATCCAACCCAACCTGCAGTCCCCCGTGTCTGCATTTTGGTAATCCCATCTTCAAACAAAGCATCCGCATGACTTCTACATCTTGTCAAATTTCTCCCTAAGACATAATTTGCAAAGTGCTTTATAATCTTTTGGGGATTTGCTACAATAAAGGCATTGCTATGGGGCAGGGTTGCCAAGCAGACCCTGGAAACCAGTGGGAATATGGGGGGGGCAGCCACTGGTGACAGTGTGACATCACTTCTGGGGAAACCTGGAAGTAATATCATGCCTTTTTAGAAATTGCCAGAAACTCTATGGCGATTCCTAGAGAGGAGTGGTGTCACTTCCAGGTTTCCCCTGGGAGTGCTGTCACACTGTCAGCTGACTGCTGCCCTGAGGGGGTGGCAGCAAATGTGCACTGGGGGGCTGACAAGCCTACTACAGGAACATTTGCAAGTGGAAAACAAGCTCCACATGCTCTGTTGATAAAGGAGACAGGTATGCATGGATGAAAGATGCTTCCTGTCCTTATCTTCTTACTTTTGCTGACTCCAGACAGAAGGTGGCAGGCATAGGGGACACTTCAGCTCTCACCTAATGTCAGAAGACTTGGTTCCAGTTTCTGAATGGAATTATCACCCAGATAAGCTGATCTCAATAGCAGCCACTAAGAGAGGGCAACAACAAGCTCATCTGGAAACAGAAACAAGTTGCTAATACTATTGCCAGAAGAAATTGTATCTTACATACAGGGGTCATTTTGTAGAAAAAGAGGTGCAGGAGCTCATTAACATAACTCATTAGCATAACTTATTTGCATATGCCACACCCCCTGACATCACTGGAAGTGTGTCAGAAGGCAACATCCACCGCTCAGGCTCCACTGAACTGTTTTGGATTGCTAGCTATTGGGAGGGGGCACGTGCAGAGCTGTCCTCGCAGAGGAGTAAGACCTGAATAAAATTTGGTCTTAAAGGTGCCACTGGACTGTTTTGGACCAGGGGCCCGGGTGGGCTCTGCTACTTACCTGGCTGCTTCTTGCTCTGACTGAGGGCTGCTGGGAGCGGGGAGTGGGGCTTGTTGCATGTGCCCACCCCCTGGGCTCTTTACTGCCGGAGCTCCGCTCCTGTGCGCTCCTGCAGGAAATGACCTCTGCTTACATAGTACTATCAGTCAGCCCACAGGCATATTCAGTCCAACAAGTTATTAAAAACAGACAGACATAATTTTCTTTGCAGTGAATATGTGTGATTATTAAATGAAGCAGTATCTGAACACAACATGAGAAAAGTTATAAAACTTATTCCTAATTACCTTGACGTTTTATCTGACCTTTGCTAGCATCTTAGATTTCAAATAAGTTTATATTTCACTATGTGCACATTTTCATTGCAAGCATATATGCACATAGTATCAGACACTGGACTTTCTTAAGGGCTTATGAAAATCAGATCTGACAGATACCAGTTGACAATGCCTGTAGTTCATCCTTGTACATCAATTAGTGCAAACTAATTGACTTTTCGAGCAGATCACATGGATATTCATTTCCAGTTTGTGAGCTGTGTTTCCTTTATGAAGAAACAACTTACAATAAAGTCAACCCCAGGTCAACAAATGCCCAGGTCTTTCCATTTCACCATTTGTTTCACAGAATTGACTGTGGATAAAACCACTCCAGGATTTACAAACTAAGGGATGGTGGGGAAACAAGAAAAACCAGCTGTGGCCACACGGCACTTTATATTTTGGTCCACAGAGCCTCCCATGCAGCCCTTCCATGACAGCCAGAACATGGTTTTTCAGGTACATAACAGCAAAGCCTACCTCTAAATCAGGTCTTAGGGCCAACCCCTTTTGGTACCCACTGTGGAGAATCTGGGTGGTGTGGCAGCTTCCTCTCACATAATAACCCATCATAAGTTCTCTTGCAGAAGCCTCTAAACATTAATAGGAACAATGTAAAATCATGGCCTTGCTGGGGTCTCATTCATTTCTGTAAGGCTTGCATTACTTCCAGGTGAATTGTGCTGCAGAGGTCAGACCTATCTGCCTTCCACTTTGCCATCCCTAATGGCATCCTATACCCTCCACTTGAGGAGATCTTGCCTCATGGTAGGCTTTCTCTGTGCCAGGTCATCATTTGCTGGTCACATCCAGTCATTTTTCACTATGCGAACAGGAGCAACTGATCTCATCTAGCCTTACTTTCCAATATGACTATATGCAGCAACTCTTTGTTTTTGATCCTTCACTGACTGAAGAGGTTAGTAAGTTCTTTAATACCTCAATGTCAGCCTCCTTCTGCACCCCTTACTGTAAATAAACATACATGTTTTATTTTAAAAACCACATAAACCAGATTTTTATAACACTGTTATAGTTTCACTGCTCAAGAAACATTTTAAAGAGAAAAAAGACAAATAATGGCTATTAGCTTCAGACCTAAAAAAAAAATCAGACAAATCTTTTGGCAAAGTGGGACAGATACATGCATAATCTTATTACTATTAGGGCCATTCACCATTCTTCCTATCGCAGTGTAAATCTCATTATTGAGTCTAGTCAGTTTAGAATGTAAACATGCTGAGATCAAGTTACTCAGATGTAACAAAAAGTTCTGTTATTTTGGCATAGTACCTGCTACTCTTTATGACTAGCAAAGAACATTTAAGAGCATTTGAATTTCAGAGTGTGTTTTTAATCACAACCAACATAGAATATGTTGACTTCACTGATGCTTGAACCTGCAGCCTTAACATGAAACTCACGCATAAATTGCTTCGTTGACCATAGGTGATCATTTACAATAGTGCAGAAGAGTGGATTTCAATAGGTGCAGCTTTTCTGACATTCATAATAACATACTACTTCTGTCACAATATCTTCTGCATGAGAAAAAGCACAGGATGTTAGTATGATTTGCGTCTGATCACTGTTGTGCCAAAAGTGCTTCCACCAGATCTATATGTTTACTAGGAGTTTTGCAGCCATGCTGTCATTCATTGCTATAAAATCCAGAGATCTACAGATAAATTCAGTGAGTCTTTCAATTCCACATTTATCAGCTGCGTTTGAATGGTGTAGTATGTGCAACGTGAAAGTTAATAAGATTGAATTTGTACTGGTGATGGTTTTACGTTACTTCTGGGGAGAACCCAGAAGCCACGTAACTCCATTTTAGGAATCACTGGGAAATCTATGGTTTTACAGCAGTTCCTAGTGAGGTGTGATGCTGCTTCCAGGTTTTTATCTGAAGAGACATAAAAACATTAGTCAATAGTGCCCCCATTTCCCTGCCCCATCAGGCTCTCAGTGGCTGACAACCCTATGGGTAACCTATGTGTAGACTTTATCACTTCAGTGAGAACTTGCATAATTAGATGTTCCTTATTAAATGAATGGTAACTTCTTTTGAAGTATTACTGGTTTATCAGGTTTAATGAAAAACTCAATAGTAAAGAAGTGAATACAATTTACACATACACTGACACACAAACCCTTAGCATAATTTACATCATGTTAGAGAAGGTCTTGCCTGATCCACTACTTAGAGAGCCAGAGAGGTGTACTCTAATCTGGCGGACTCTAATCTGGAGACCTGGGTTTGATTTCCCACTCCTCCACATGAAGCTTGCTGGATAACCTCAGGCCAGTCACAGTTCTTCAAGAACTCTCTCAGCCCACCTACCTTACAAGGTGCCTGTTGTGGGAAGAGGTCGGGGAAGAAAATGTTCTTAAGGTCGGGGAAGAAAACCTTCAGGAAGAACCTGCAGAGCTTAATCAGGAGAGCTTTAAACTGAAGCCGCAAAAGGAGGGGCTTCAAACAATCAACGTAGAGACTTCAGTGAAGAAGAGAAAACAGTGGGGGCCCACCTGGGTAGGACAGGTCAAACAAAGGTACAAGGCTTCAAGTGCCTATATACCAATGCCTGTAGTATGAGTAATAAAAAGGAAGAGCTTGAGATTCTCTTGCAAACAGAGGGCGATGATATAATAAGAAACACTGAGGTTTGGTGGGATGATTCTCATGACTGGGATGTGGTAGTGGATGGGTAGAAGAGGAGGTGGAGTGGCGCTGTATGTGAAGAGAGGGCTAGAATGTCAGGAAGTTCTGGAGAATGTGGTTGACAGCCCCATGGAAAGTATATGGGTGGAAATAAGGGGAAGTAGGACAAAGGGTATTGTTGATGGAGTCTGCTACAGCCACCTGACCAGGGACAGGAAATGGATGCCGCCCTCCTTGAACAGATTGGTAGAGTATCCAGACATCAGAACCTTATAATTATGGGATACTTAAACTTCCCTGATGTGTGCTAGGAGACAGGTGCAACAACGCGACAAGAATCATGCAACTTCCTGACCTGTCTGGCCGACAACTTCCTTTTTCAAATGGTGGAGGAAGCTACAAGGGGCTCGGCCATACTAGACTTAATATTAACCAACAGGGAAGAATTGGTAGACGGGGTGAAGGTGGTGGGTACCTTAGGGGGAAGTACCCATGTCCTCCTTGAATTCCAGTTGCTGTGGGGGGTCAAGGAAGTTCACAGCCAGACTCGTAGGATAAATTTTCATAGCGCCAACTTCAATGAACTGAGAGGCTTGATGGGAGTAATTTCATGGGGGAGTGTGCTGGAAGGGAAAGGAGCGAGTGAAGGGTGGGCTCTTCTCAAACATGAGCTTTTGTGAGCTCAAGCCCTCACTATTCCAGCAAGATGGAAACATGGTAAGGGCTCCAAGAAACCGATGTGGATGAACCAAGAGCTTCAGAATAAACTAAGGGAGAAAAAAGAAAATGGAGGGAAATGGAGGGAGGGTCAGACCTCTAAAGAGGAGTATATGAGAGTTACTAGGTACCACAGATTAGCCATCATAGAAACTAAAGCTCGGTATTTATTTATTTATTTAAATTTGTACCCCACCCTCCCTGCTATGGCAGGCTCAGGGTGGCTCATGTAATAAAAGCACAATAGCAATAAATATCATACATCTAAAAAGAATCCGTCAAACAATTCTTTAACAATTCATAAAACCAACTTACATTATATTAAAGTGCTAGCAGTTGACTTATGATATCAAAGATGGCCTCATATATTCTGTAACTTCACTTGATATGAGGTGGTATGAGTTGGGTGTGGCCAGGGGGGCTCACTACAATAAGAAAAACTTCTACAGATATGTGAAAAGCAGATGCAATGTAAAAGAGGCAATTGGACCACTTTTGTGAGTAGAAAGAGAAACTCTGGTGGAGGACGGAGAAAAAGCAGACAGGCTTAATAACTTTTTTGCCTCTGTTTTCTCCCAGAAGAACTTGAGCCCATCTAGAGATGGTAGAGGACATGACAGGACATCTGAGTGTCCAGTTGACATTGACAGGGAGGTTGTGGAGAGGCACCTGGCTGCACTGGACGAATACAAATCCCCTGGGCCAGATGGTGTGCACCCAAGAGTGCTCAAAGAACTTTCTAAGGAACTTGCAGAGCCTCTGTCCATCATCTCCAAGGCTTCCTGGAGGAGTGGGAATGTGCCACAAGATTGGAGAGGAGCGAATGTTATCCCAATCTTTAAGAAAGGGAAGAAGGATGACCCGGGAAAGTACAGGCTGGTCAGTTGCTGGGAAGATATTAGAGCAGATTTTAAAGGGATCAATCTGTAAGCATCTGAAGGACCACTTTAGTGATCTGGGGAAGTCATCATGGTTTTGTCCCCTACAGATCTTGTCAGAGTAATCTGATTTCCTTCTTTGAACATGTGACGAGCTTACTGGATTGTGGGAACTCTGTTGATATGATTTACCTGGATTTCAGTAAAGCTTTTGATAAGGTTCCCCATGACATTCTGATGGGCACACTGGAAGACTGTGGACTGGACTATAGGACAGTTTTGTGGATAGGGAACTGGTTAGAGGACCACACCCAAAGAGTGATGGTCAATGGAGTTTCATCAGATTGCAGGGAGGTGTCCAGTGGAGTGCTGCAGGGCTTGGTTTTGGACCCAGTACTTTTCAATATTTTTATCAATGATCTGGATTAAGGGGTAGAAGGGCTACTCATTAAATTTGTTGATGATACCAAATTGGGAGGAGTAGCAAACACCCAAGAAGATAGAGTTAAAATTCAACAAGACCTGAATACTCTGGAGACGTGGGCAGTTGCAAACAGGATGCAATTCAACAAAGATAAATGCACAGTATTACATCTGGGTCACAAAAATGTCAAGCACAAATACTGGATGGGGGATACATTTCTGGGGAGTAGTGTATGCGAAAGAGATCTTGGGGTAAGAGTGGACTGTAAACTAAATATGAGCAGTCAGTCAGATGTGATGGTAAAAAAAGGCAAATTCAGTCTTGGGTTGTATTAAAAGGGCCATAGCATTGAAATTGCAGGAGGTCATAGACCCTCTGGTCAGGCCGCATCTTGAGTACTATGTGCAGTTCTGGAGGCCCCACTTCAAAAAGGATGTGAACAGGAGCATGCGCGGTACGGCAAGGGCGACGGGCGGCTTCTCAGATGGCTCCTGAGATGCCCGAACCTTTTTCGTCTTTTTAGAGTGCTTCCTGGTCTCGGGGGGCCTCGCTAGATCTCCTGGAGGGAGAACTAGTGGCAAAGGGCTTTTTGTTGGCCCCTCCCCCACTCTGGCAACGTGCGGGGGGGTGTCCAATACTGCCCTGAAGCAGGGACAAAGAGAAGGGTGGAACATGGTCTCCATGTTTTCCACGTAGCCCTGACCATCCTTTTTTTTAAACTGTCGTCTTTATGTTTTGTTTCTGGAACTATTACCTGGAAGGGCAATGGATAATAATACCCCTAACAAACAACTTCAATATTATGGAAATCGGCCACGAAGCGAGTGGAAAGTGAAAGGATCTTCGTTGCAAAAAAAGAGGAAGGGGTAAGAAAAAGTTTCCTGTGCCGTTTGAGTTAGTGTGTATATGAAGTGGAAAGACAATTTAGGCTCTGGTTAAAAAGACTTTGAAGCTACCCTGCATGTTGAAACGTGAAAGTTTACCTGCATGTTGAAACGTTAAAATGGAGTTGGGAGAGAGCTGTGAGGAATGGGACCCGGACACTGAAATTGTAACTCTCACAGTAGAACAGTTTAAAAACTTACTGGCAAGGGAAATATCACAAGCCTTCAGAGCTGCCTGTAATGATCTGTTTACAACCTCACAAAGTGTGAGTCAGGATATAGGCAATAATGAAGAGCAAACTCAAATGACTCAGGTGGCTGGTGAGATGAGAGACAGTTTTGTGAAAGGGACGATAAACAACTAGAACCGGAGAAAGAAGAGAATCAGGAGAGAGATATAGATGGGACAAAAGACATAGTAGACTCTACACATGGACATCACCAGATGGGCAACACCGAAATCAGATTGACTATATAATTTGCAGTCAAAGATGGAGAAGCTCTATCCAGTCAGTAAAAACAAGACCTGGAGCTGACTGCGGTTCAGATCATGAGCTACTCATTGCAAAATTCAGACTTAAACTGAAGAAAATCGGGAAAACCACGAGGCCATTCAGGTTTGACCTAGATCGCATCCCTGATGAATATACAGTAGAGGTGAAGAATAGATTCAAGGGTCTGGATTTGATAGATAGAGTGCCTGAAGAACTATGGACAGAGGTTCGTGACATCGTACAGGAGGCAGCAATCACCACCATACCAAAGAAAAAGAAATGCAAGAAAGCAAAATGGCTTT
This sequence comes from Gekko japonicus, assembly GCF_001447785.1. NCBI lineage: Eukaryota > Metazoa > Chordata > Lepidosauria > Squamata > Gekkonidae > Gekko > Gekko japonicus. The sequence goes on from NW_015169172.1 coordinate 2,420,517, forward strand.
CTGATGAGGCTTTACAAATAGCAGAGGAAAGAAGGAAAGCGAAAGGCAAAGGCGAAAAGGAAAGATTTACCCAACTGAACGCAGATTTCCAGAGAACAGCAAGGAGAGATAAGGAGGCCTTCCTGAATGAACAGTGCAAAGTAATAGAAGAAAACAATAGAATGGGAAGGACTAGAGATCTCTTCAAGAAAATTGGAGAAATCAAGGGAGCGTTCCATGCAAAGCTGGCCATGATAAAGGACAAAAACGGTAGGGACCTAACAGAAGCAGAAGAGATTAGGAAAAGATGGCAAGAATACACAGAAGAACTATACAAGAAAGACCTCAATGTCCTTGACAAACACGACGGTATAATCACTGACCTTGAGCCAGACATCCTGGAATGTGAAGTTAAATGGGCCTTAGAAAGCATTACTAACAACAAAGCTAGTGGAGGTGATGGTATTCCAGCTGAGCTATTCAAAGTCTTAGAAGATGATGCTGTTAAAGTTCTGCACTCCATTTGCCAGCAAATTTGGAAAACGCAACAGTGGCCACAGGATTGGAAAAGATCAGTATACATTCCAATCCCAAAGAAGGGCAATGCCAAGGAATGTTCAAACTATCGCACAATTGCACTCATATCACACGCTAGCAAGGTCATGCTCAAGATCCTACAAGCTAGGCTTCAACAGTACGTGGATAGAGAACTACCAGAAGTACAAGCTGGGTTTCGAAGAGGTAGAGGAACGAGAGATCATATTGCCAACATTCGCTGGATTATGGAGAAAGCAAGAGAGTACCAGAAAAATATCTACTTCTGCTTCATTGACTATGCTAAAGCCTTTGACTGTGTGGATCACAACAAACTATGGCAGGTCCTTAAAGAGATGGGAGTACCAGACCACCTCACATGTCTCTTGAGAAACCTGTATAAGGGCCAAGAAGCGACAGTTAGAACCGGATACGGAACAACTGATTGGTTCAGCATAGGAAAAGGAGTACGACAAGGATGTATACTGTCACCTTGCTTATTTAATATATATGCAGAGTACATCATGCGAAATGCTGGCCTGGATGAATCACAAGCGGGAATTAAGATTGCTGGGGAAAAGATCAACAACCTCAGATATGCAGATGATACCACTCTAATGGCTGAAAGTGAAAAGGATCTAAAGAGCCTCTTGCTCAGAGTAAAAGAGGAGAGCGCAAAAGTGGGCTTGAAGCTCAACATCAAAAAAACTAAGATCATGGCATCCGGCCCCATCACTCCTTGGCAAATAGAAGGGGAAGTCGTGGAAGTAGTGACAGACTTCACGTTCCTGGGATCCCAGATCACCGCAGACTGTGACTGCAGCCATGAAATTAAAAGACGCCTGCTCCTTGGGAGGAAAGCGATGGCGAACCTAAACAGCATGATAAAAAGTAGAGACATCACCCTGCCAACAAAAGTCCGCATGGTCAAAGCAATGGTATTCCCAGTAGTCATGTATGGCTGCGAGAGCTGGACTATAAGGAAGGCCGAGCGCCGAAGAATAGATTCTTTTGAACTATGGTGCTGGAGAAGACTCTTGAGAGTCCCTTGGACTGCAAGAAGAACAAATCAGTCAATCCTCAAAGAAATCAACCCTGACTGTTCCCTGGAAGGCCAGATAATGAAACTGAAGCTCAAATACTTTGGCCACCAAATGAGAAGGGAGCACTCACTGGAGAAGACCCTGATGCTGGGAAAGATTGAAGGTCAAAGAAGACGGGGACGGCAAAGGATGAGATGGTTAGACAGTGTCA
>NW_015169172.1:2422326-2436744 GCF_001447785.1 Gekko japonicus
AAAGAGTGAGGAATTATGAGATCTTGGTGTTGGGCTTGGTTAAATTTTCTTTGTATGTATATATTTATGTATTTAAGTATACAGTGAAGATCAATAGGCGAGTATATATGTATACATACATCTTAGAACAACTAAGCAGGTAGCAGAGCTGTAAGGGTGTAGCTTCTTTCCTTTGGCAGTGCGGTATATGTAGGAAGGTTAAATATAAGATATATGGGTTTTGATACCTAATGCCTTCGTTTGCTACTAGACAGATTCACCTTTTGGGTGGGCTAACTTAAACTGGAAATAGTGTAAACAGGAAATAGAAGATGCTCAAATGATTATGAAAATAGCCTTAATATGAAGTTTAATCAACAGTATAAATATCTTCGCTATATGAATTGATATGGTGATCTAATAGTAATATTGACATCAGTAAAATGAATTAGTTTATGAATGATAGAAATAGGAGGAAAGAATATGAAATGTAATGAATTTGTAATTATCTATGTCAAAGTACTGATGATTTTTGTGATGTATTTAATGATATGGGTATGTTCATGTGTTTGAAAACTTAATAAATAGATTATTTTTAAAAAAGGATGTGAACAAAATTGAGAGGGTGCAGAAGAGAATGATGAGGAGGGGGTCTAGAGACTGAGCCCTATGAGGAAAGGCTAAGGGCTTTCGGAATGTTTAGTTTGGAGAAGAGGAGACTGAGGGGGGACATGCTTGCTCTCTTTAAATATTTGAAAGGCTGTCATTTGGAGGAGGGCAAGGAGCTGTTTCAGTTGGCAGCAGAGGATAGGACCCGAAGCAACGGCTTTAAATTACATGCAGAAAGGTATCGGCTGGATATTAGGAAAAACCTTTTCACAGTCAGAGTAGTTCAAAGGTGGAATCAGCTGCCTAGAGAGGTGGTTAGTTCCCCTTCACTGACAACTTTCAAGAAGAGGCTGCATGAATATTTGTCAGAGATGCTTCAGGCTGGTCCTGCATTGGGCAGGGGGTTGGACTAGATGGTCTGTATGGCTCCTTCCAACTCTATGATTCTATGATACTAAGAGGAAGGCAAGGCAATTGTCAGCTGCTTTGAGATTCCTTAAGGTAGGGGAAAGCAGGGCATAAAAACCTTCTTCTTCTTCTTCTACTTGACACACAGTTCCTTTTTAAAGAGAATGTTGTATATGAAGGAATGTACAGTCATGTGAGTCCTTGCCTGCAGCCTTAAGTGTCAGAGTCAGATATAATGAAATTTCACAACTTCATCCTATTCTTCCTTTAGGAAGCTACATGGATCCTCATTTCATGCTCACAATAACACTGGGCAATTCTGCATCTGGCATTCACTCCACATTTTCTCAACACTGAGGAAAAGGTGCAGCTCAAAACCACATTCGAATACCCTGGGGCAATGCCATACTGACTGCAAAGTCACCCCTGAATGGCCATAAATCTATGAAGAAGGTACCATAAAACCCAATTGTCAAAGAAAGAGAAAGTGGCATGCAGTGTAAGAGGGTACCATAAGATCCGATGATTAAAGAAAGTGAAAGCAGCATGCAATGCAGAGGGAAATTTCTGTTCCAACGTGGGTTTGGTAAAACAATGGAGGGAAAAGCCAATGAAAAATCGCCCACTGTAAGGTAAGTTTAGTAGACAAAGAGTATTTTGTCCAAGGTAACCCAGCAAGCTTTGTGGCAGAGCAGGGAACTGCACCCAGGTCTCCTCTGTCTTGAATTTCACATGTGCTGAAAAATGCACTTTCAACCCACTTTTAATGCACTTTAGTGGATTTTGTCATTTCATACAGTAAAATCCAGTTGCAAAATGCACTGAAATTGGATTAAAAGTGTATTATTCAGTGTGTGTGAATTTACAGCATTTACAGATAAGTTCTCATAACTATAGCTTGCTAGAAGTATCTGAAATGTGTTAGGGACAACCTGGTGTTCCATACTTTTTAAAATAATGTTCAAAATAGGTGATATGGGGAAGTCAGAGCCAAACATTTGTGATTTAACAATACTCTACACCATTTAGTGTTGCCATCCTCCAGGTAGCACCTGGAGATCTCCCACTATGACAACTGATCTCCAGCTAACCAAGATAAGTTCTGCTGGAGGATGGACTCTATGGACCCTAATGAGGTTCTTTCCATCCCAGAATCCCACCCTCCCCAGGATCCACTCCTCAAATCTCCAGGAATTCCCCAACAAAGAGTTGGCAACCCTATGATCTGGAACAGAAAAACCCACTCTCTGACGTTTTTAAAGTAGGAAACAAGAACTTTTCAGCACATGCAGAGTGGAAACATCTCTATATATAATAATTCTGTTTTGGTCGTGGTCTCTCTATAAGATTCCACATGCTCCCTAATCCATTGGTTCCCTGGTGTGTCACTCAAATGGTCTCTCCATCCACTGGCTCCGTTGCTGGCTTGTGTTGTCTTAGTCTCACCCATGCATGCGCCGCCCGGCGTCTCACCCTCAGTGTGCTCACAGCCGCCTGACAGGCCAGACGCTCCATTGGGTGGGTCCTCATCAGGCTGAGGCCGTTCCTGATGGTGCCACAGCAGTCGTCATCAGCTGAGCCCGACTGCAGGTCACCGGCCGGGCTGCAGCCAGATGGGGGCCAGTGTGCCACTGGGACAGACGGCTGTGGAGCCGGCCCGGAGGCCGCTGGTGCTTCAGCGATCATCAGCCAAGCCCGACTGCAGGGGGCTGCCTGAGCTATGACAGGACACGGGCTGGCATGCCACTGGGGCAGGCGACGGTGGAGGCAGCCTGGAGTCCACCCGATGCAGCCGGGTGGAAAGCCAGTAGTGGGGCATTCCATCACCCCTCCACCCCATGGTCTGGGGAGGGGGGAGAAAGCGGGTAATGGGGGGCCCTGTGACACATCTTTCTAGGGCCCATTGTATTCCATCTATAATTGGGCTTTGCTCCTAGTGGTAGATAAAGACAAAAAGATCTACTTACGGGGATTAAAATTAAAGTGAAAGGTAGCCATTTCAATCAGAGAGAATCTTATATTTGCACATATTTGAGGAGTTATACAACATGAATTTTCACCATTTTCAGGCAAGATTGTAACTTTTACAGTGTAAGACTAAACACCTTTACTCAGAAGTCATCCCTTCAAATTCAATAATACTTATATCCAAGTTTGGCTGCATACTTACTTGGGAGTAAGTCCCATTGAAATCAGTAGACTTTGACTTGCATCCATTAGAACTATGCGTCAAATGATTTCAAGTGTGCAATCATGGAGCTAGTTTCCATAGTAAATATCACCAGTTTTGCTTCTCAAACCTCCATCTATTGGCAGATTAAATTAATAGATATGTGCAAGATATTTAGTATAGCGGGATGATGCATACAGAATGCTTACACAAATCCTTTTGATTCCTACATTAGATATCAAGAATTATTCAATCCCCCTTCCAAACATTCATGGGACACCCACTGAGGTTCATTACAAGTGGATTTACCAAAGGCACTCACTGTCTACAAGGGTACTGTCCCAGGGATCAAAGCAAACTAAGAGAGACCAGGTGCAAGGACAAACAAAGCTCCTGTGCCTTTAATGCCTGTGCAGCTGGAGAAGCTGTCAGCATAGCTGATGCAACTATCTTATCCTTGCAGCATTATTTCAGGACAAGTCGCACCTGCCAATGCTGCTGCATCTATACATTTATTAAAGTTGCAGGAGCCCTGTCCTATGGTTACCGTAGGTATACCCCCCTTTTTTGCATCATGAAAAGAAGTCAGCAAGTATTCGGAAGGGCTGCATGGAACCCTGTATGTAATTTTTATTTTTAAAAAATCTTGCACAACATGATTACAAGTATCACTCTATTCAGTGAATTACTTTGAAACCTGTGGGAGGTGACCTTTTCTTCTGATTAGTTCACAAAAAGAAAGCAGTGTGCTGTCACCCCCTCAAATAAGGCATAGAGAACACCAAGATTGTATATGATCCAGAAAAGGTCCAGGATATTGAAAACATATTACCTTGGGTTTGGCTTTTCACCCTTTCATTAATTGATCTCTAAACCTTCAGTCCAAAAAGGCACTATAACTAGGTTTGTTTATAAACTATTGCTAAAGTAAACTGTAATGCCTACAGTTTGTTTGTTTTCTTAATGAGACTGATGTCTTTTCCAGGCTTCAAATTATATTTTTTAAAAATAAATGTGATACATAACAGGAGGCTGCCTTGCAAGATCAGATAAGTGATTGAGCATTCTGTTTCCAACAGTAGCCCTGCAGATGTTTCTCAAAGTTCACAAGCAGGGCATGAACCCTACACAACCTTGCATTGTTTATCACCAGCATCTGGTACAGATAAGCAGGTTGCTTACCAGTAACTGGTGATCTTCAAGTGGTCATCGGTGCATGGATTAGACCTACAATCCACTTTGACAGGCGTTGGGCCATGATGCGCGTACCCAGCCGTGTCGGAGCGTACGAGATGAATAGTTGTGAGTCTCGTTTAGTTGGGTGTGTTCTACTGAGGTAGAACAGGAGAGCCCACTTCACGTCCAAGGTGTGTAATAATCTGTCCTCCGCTGACGTTGGGTTTGGGAAGAAGTCAGGGAGGAAGACCTCTGCCTGCAGGTGGAACTCTGACACCACCTTCGGGAGGAAAGAGATGTCCGGAACAAGGTGGACTCCATCTGGGAGAAAGGACAGGAAAGGCGTATCGTGCCGGAAAGCCAATATTTCTCCCACTCGCCTAGCCCAGGTAATGGCAATTAAAAAGGCCATTTTCCATGCGAGGAGTTTGAGGTCACATGTAGCAAGGGGCTCAAAAAGCTTCCTCGTGAGCTGGTGTAGAACTAGAGGAAGGTCCCAGGGAGCGACTGGAGTTTTTACAGGAGGGTAGAGGTGTAACAACCCTTTTAAAAACTATTTGGAAATTGGATGAGAAAACAAAGTGCATCCGTCAACTGGAACATGGTAGGCCAAGAGAGCAGCCAAATAAACTCTTAATGATGAATGGGAAAGTCCTGAGTCAGCTAAGGAGAGGAGGAATCGGAAAACTCTTTTGAGACCCACTGAGGTGACTCAAGGGGCATCATCAACTAGGGAAGAACAGAATCTTCTCCATTTAAAATCGTAGGACTTGCGCTTAGCTTCCTGGAATTCAAAAGGACATTCACTACGTGGGAGGAGAAGCCGGTGATGTTCTCTGCCATGCCGTCAGTTTCAACTGTGGTATGTCATGATGTAGGACGGGGGAGTCTGAGAGAAGGAGGAGGTCCTGAGCCAGAGCTTCGGTGTTGGGCGGTCGACATCGGAGGCAGGTCTCGATGCCAGAGCTGTCGATGTAGACAGTCTCTCCTTCATTGCTGAGGCAGGAGCAAGGGCCGATTCAAGCAGCACCACTTTAAGGCGCACAGCGTGGTTCTTCCTCATTTGGTTAGAGAAGCGAGCACAGTGATGACAGGACTCTGGCTTTTGAGACTCTCCAAGGCAAAAAATGCAGAGGGTATGACGGTCGGGAGGAGCAAGTTTGCTATCACAACATTTGCATCTATTGAAAAATTCCCCACTTCTTCTCCATAAAGAAGTGAAGTGGAGGGAACGGTTGGGGGAGGGGGTAGCCTGAAGGCCTAAGGTAAATTCCCTTCAGAAAAAAATTAGGTTTTTGTTTTTTTAAAAGTTTTTGAAGAACAAAACACTAAAAAAGAAAAATAAAGTATGGAAATAATTCCTAAGAGCCGTGAGGCAAAAGCGAACAGTGAACTGATCAGACTGACGAAGGAAGAGGTCTTTCCAATGCGGCGGTAAGAAAGGAACTGGCGGGATGTCCGCGCCCACCCCTCTGGGCATGCGCAGTGGGGTTCCTGCGGATACCCTAGGGACTGGGCACGAAAATCCATTAAAAGAGCTTGCTACAGCACCAATCGATCCAGCGCGTGCACACTAGATCCCATGGGTGTGAAGCACAGACACCACGTCAAAGATATATTGTATTCAAACATGGAGGCATCACTTAGCTGCAGTATATAATCATATGGAAACATGGTGTGGGTTGCAAATGTACCACCTCCTAGTTGTCATATCAGCTTGGAAGTGTCCTCCAGTGCATCCAATAGACCTTCATTCAGGCTTTCATAGGATTACAGCCTCCAAAGGAGATCTGACAGGTTTCAAGAGCCATGAGCATGATTTAGGTCTAGCTAGGAATAATGCTGATTTCACTTTAGAATGCTTTAGGATACTGTCAAAACTCATGATAAAACAAAGATAGCGTAGATGGCAATGGACCTTGTCTTGAAGGAAGGTTATGACAGGCTGAGGGAATTGGTGTGGCATTTTAAGAATAGGTCCCACAAAACCTCTCCCATATAGAAACATCCCAAGAAATATCTGTCACTGTGGAGTGCAACACAATTCATTAGTGAGAAAGGCCTGCAGAGGCTGGTATTCTACCTTTGGGCCAGTGAAGAGACAAGTGTGGTGGTTGGGAGAGCGGAGATCATTTTGTACACTTTGAAGTACCTTTCTTGGCCCTCTCAGGAAACCTTTCCTAACATTTTGAGAATATTTAGTCAGGAGACCACTACTGATGATATCATTTTGAAGGACTGCAGTCTCCAGTACTGCAGTTTTTCTCAAATAAGGACAGCCACTTCTCGCACACTGTGAGTGAAAAGCCATCCCTTTTGATGTAGAATAATCAGATACTGAAGCTGAAGCTCAAATATTTTGGCCACCAAATGAGAAGGGAGCACTCACGGGAGAAGACACTGCTGCTGGGAAAGACTGGAGGTAAAAGAAGAAGGGGACAGCAAAGGATTAGATGTTTAGACAGTGTTATCGATGCAATGAACATGAAATTAAGCAAACTCTGGAGGACAATGGAAGAAAGGAGGGCCTGGCATGATGTGATCCATAGGGTCGCGAAGAGTCAGGCTCGACAGTGTGACTGAACAACAACAACAACAAATAACCAAATATGGTTGCATCTTTAAAATTGTTAGTCCAGAGCTGTGTCTCTATTCCATAAATGACTTGCATACAAATAACCTGTGAAAGTTTCCTATTGACTAAATTTACATGTAGTGCATCCAGTAAAAATCAGTTAATAGAAGCACTGCCAAATGTTATAAGTCTGTTCCAAAGTCTCCTGAGACAAGTTATCTCCCAACTAATAGTCTGGAGACACAACTGCGTCTCTACACATTCACCAGTTCAGCCTGCTTACACACAAGACAAACTCTGAAACAGGATCCCTCCAGTGTCTCTTTCTCTGAATGTTCAGACCGCATCTGAGCTGAGAGTGTAACAGCTTTTTCTCTCTTGCTCCTCCATCCCATATGGCTCTTTCAGCCCTTCCAGGGATCCTGACTGGCTGCTGGCTGCTCTGCTCACACACCAACAGGACTAAAGGGGACTGGTGTATTTCAGGAAGGGGCAGGACATCTGCCAGTCTGTCACACTCACCCTTGGCTCCCATTTCCTGGAGCTGGTAAGAGAAAAATATGTAAAAAAAAAAATTTACTGTCAGGCAACAGTGTGACATAACTTTCAGACAAAACCTGGAAGTGACATCAATCTGCTCTAGGAATCTCCAGGAACACTATGGTAAGACCATAAACAAATATGCTTTTAATTCCTGAACACTCAGTATCTCCTGAATTCTTTTTCTGTGCTTACCTGCTGAGGGCCAAACTTCCTCTAGAAAATGAATGATTGAATAACCTTGAAATAAGGGGGAAACTCCAAACTGAATTTCAGGAATATTTCCAATTTAATGTTCAACAGCATATGTCTCCTGTTTCAGTATGGGAGGCCTGGAAAACTTTCACCAGATGTCTTGCAACAAGCAATTAAGACATCTTAGAAAAAAAAGAATAACAGCATGGCAAATATGGCTTGATCAAATAAGAAAATTGGAGTTAAAGCATAAAAATGATTACTGTGCTGAGATCTTTATTGAACTTTTAAAAAATGATACAATTATAGGAATTAGATGTCGGTAGAATCCATAACATACTTTCTACAAATCAATGTTATTTTAAGTAAGGTAATAAACATGGAAAGCCCTTAAACTGAATAATAAGAAAGCTAAACATACTATTGTTGTTATTCATTACAAAGATGGTTCTAGGTTAACTCATACAGAATGTCTTGTGGAAGAGTATGTGTGTTATTACAGGACTCTATAATCATCTCATGGCCCAAAGGAGGAAAATAGGTTTTGGGCATAAGCTACAATCCCTAAATTAACAGAACAAGACAAGCAGGTGCTAGACCAATAAATTACATTAGAAGGGGTATTAAGGTAAAGGTTCCCTTGCTCGAAAGCCAGTCGAGTCCGACTCTAGGGTTGCAGTGCTCATCTCCGTTTCAAAGCCGAAGAGCCAGCACTGTCCGAAGACGTTTCCGTGGTCATGTGGCCGGCATGGCTAAACACCAAGGCGCACGGAACACTGTTACCTTCCCACCGAAGTGGTACCTATTTATCTACTTGCAATTTCTTGCTTTCGAACTGCTAGGTTGGCAGGAGCTGGAGCTAGAGACGGGAGCTCACTCCATCTTGCAGCACCCGGGTCTCGAACTGCTGAACTACTGACCTTCCACAGCCTGCAGTTCAGCGTCTTAACCACTTGAGCCACCGCAGCTCCCAGAAGGGGTATTAGATGCAATTAAATTTAAAAAAGACTTAGGCTGCGGTCACACTCACTAAATAATCCACTTTCAATCCACTTTCAATCCACTAGTTCCTCTTTCACTTTCCTGAAAGCCCCTTTTCCTTATTCCTTCTTTCCCCACTCAACAGCCAGTCTACATTTATCTGCCCCTTTGTCTTCAGGTTTCCATCTCCCCCACCACAGCCTCTGCCTAAGAAAACTATGGTCCAGTTGTGTAGTGTTTGCACACTTCTATGGTAGGGAGCCCGGTAGGACTTGTGTGGGGGGGTACCTTACTTTTCCCTCTATCCCTCTCCCCACACTATTTCTTCTTTCTGTCCTCCTGTCCCCCCCCATATCTTCCCCCATTTCCCTTCCTTATTCTCTACTCAGCCATTCACAAACCTAATTTTTATCTGCCTCCCACCTTCTACTATATTTATTATTTATTTCATTTAAATCCCACCTGTTTCGACAATAGGAACCAAAGAAGCTTACATTATTCTCTTCTCCTCCTTTTTTTTCTCCTCACAACAACCTTGTGAGGTAAGTTCGGCTGAAAGAATGCGACTGGCCCCAAATCACTCAGTCAGCTTCCACAGCAAGATGGATATTCAAACCTCAGGGCTGTCAAACTCACTGGAAGTATGTTATTTAAAGTTTAAAAAACCTTTAATTGTGTTTGTCTGTGTCCACTACCTGGCATTACCTTTTATGACACACATGGCCTTGCCCAACAAGGTCTTATATATGTCAGATCTGGCCCTCATAAGAAATGAGTTCGACACCCCTGCTATAACCACACTGGCTTCCAGAGGGTGGCTGCTGTTGAACAGTAGCAAACAGCAGGCCTAGGTGAGTCAACACTCCAAAACAGACATTTTCTCCAGGGGAATGGATCTCTGTCATCCGAAGAGCAGTGGGAGAGTGAGTCTATGGCACCATATCCCTCTGAGGTTCCTCTCCTCCTCAGACCTTACCATCCCCAGGTCCCCCCCCCTCCCAAATATCTAAGAATTTCCTAACTTGGAGTTGGCAATCCTATTTTTCTTCCCAACCTACCTTTATCTGCCCCTCTGTCTTAAGCTCCCACTTCCTTGGCAGCCTCTATCTAGGAAAACTGTTGCTCAGTTGTGTGGTGCTGGCCACTGGGCCTGGCCTACCTGCATAGTAGAAAACTCTTAAGGATTTGTGGGGTGGGATCTTACAGCTTAGCTTATTCTCCTCTCTTCTTTTTTATCCATACAATAACTGTGTGTGTGTGTGTGTTTAAAATTTTATAATGGGACTATCTTAAGGAAATTTACAAAATTTGAAGAAATAATGATATAGGGAAAAGAACATCTGTTTTCTAAAACATATGGAATTTTGTTGAACATCAATGTTGATGCTAAGCAAAGATCTCAATTTAAACGGGGAAAAGATCTAGATTCTGAAATCTCTGAAGTGGTTTGGAAATGTATACTTATCCGGGGGATCATCCTTTTCAGTATGTCTTGCATTCCCATTCAAGACTGTTCTTTACATGAACACTTTTGGTTTCAAAACTGTAACCTTGGGAGGCTGCTTTTGACATTTTTCTTCAGATCATCATTAGGGTCAATCCCTGTCTTGAACTGCAAGTCACACTTTCTAGAGTTCCATGATGGCCATATCACTCTCACTGCTTAACCGAATTGCATTTCTCTGTAAGTAAAGGCTGCCTTTGTTTGTTGGGAAAAGAAGTTGGGATGGCAGCAAAATAAGATTAAGAAAATTATATTTACGGACTTACGGTTGATGGCGGCACGCTAGCAGACTCACCTCCCGGACCTCGCCGGGGGTGAAGCTGCACTCCAGCCAAAGGAGGGGGTGGGCAGGCTCACTACTCCCCCAGGGACCTGGCTGAAGGGACCCTGGCCATGGAGCTCTCGAGAGGTTGCCTCTTCGACGGCATAACGCCGGAAAATTGAGGCACCTCTCCGCTCTGACAGTTCTTCGTGCTGAGAGACTGAATGGACTAAGTGATGCTGACCGGGGCAAGCGCAGGAGATCGAGCGTTAGAAATGGAGTGTAAACAAGGTCCATGGACCAATTATGAATGTGAGTCGTTTAAGCATTGATTAAAAAGAAAAGAAGCTCCCCACCCCACGGAACAGATGATAAGGTGAGTGGGGGAGGGATGCCTCCCAAATGCATAAACTTTAGAGCGATTGAGGGGGGGAACGGAAGCATAAACGGTTAAAACTGCTAAGGAGTACTTATCAAGGCGAGTGCGAGCGTTTAAGTGCATATTCAGAGACTTTCAAAAAGTTTGTGAAAGTAAACAAAGCGAAAAAGATGGCGGGGAAGAGGACGGAGAAAGAGAAGCATTTGAAATCAAAAGTAACTGAGAGCCCGAAACCGGAAGGAGCCAACGAGCTGGCAAAGACTTTGGCAGACTCCATGCGCCACCTGCTGGACCAAATGAATAATCTCAAAGAGCAGATGACATCAATGACCCAGTGTATCACCACTCAACAAAATCAGATAAGTGAGAATCTGAAAATGATGAATCAAACAAATGAGAAGGTGAAAGAAGTGGATGCCACTACCCAAAAGGTGAAGAAGAAAGTACAAAAACTGGAAAAGAAGCAAGTTTCTACAGAAGAGCAGTTACTACAATTACAAATGGAAAAGGTTAATATGATCCTTCGCTTTCAGGACATGCCAGAGACTAAGGGAGAGAATCTGAAGGAAATGATGAGTGAAATACTGGCCCCAGTGACAGAGATGAAGGTGGAATTTTTGCTAAGCGAAATGGATGTGGCCTATAGGTCATATTCAGGATACATAAAGAAAAATAATTTGCCTGGGAAAATTGTAGTAAGATTCTCAAAGAGGCATGTAAGGGATGCAATCCTGAAAGCAGTATCTGGAGCACCCCTGAGAGCTGGGGAGAGTGTTATCAGAGTACTGAAGGATATTCCATTTGAAATAAGACAGTGGAGAAAGAAATATAAAAACCTTGTTCTTTTTCTTCAAACAAATTCAATTGGATATAGATGGCTAATTCCAGAAGACGTCACCTTCAAAATTAAGAATAAAAAAGAAAAGATTGACTCTGTTCTGAAAGTGAGAGAATTTTTAAGAGTCCAGCTGAGAGGGCCAGAGGAGGAAGAAAAGGAAGGGGACAGTAAGTCCAGTGGCGAGCTGGACTTGGGTCCTTCCGGAGAGGACTCTCTGTCTGAGAAAGGGGCAGCAGCTCCTAAAAGTCTTTATAAGTTGCGGAAGAGACTGGACAAGAAGAAGTGAAGGCTGAAGGACTCTGAATTGTGCCTTTGAAAAAAATTGAATTGAGATGCTTTGGGGTATTTCCTGATATCAGTTAAATTTAAGATGTGGGAAAAGTTAATAGAATATGTGACTCAGTTTGTAATGAGATTAATATGATTAAGACTAGATGTGTATTCAAGCTGATTAGAAGATCTCCTCTCTTGGGTTTTTAGTCAGTAGTGGGTATCTTTTCTTTATCACCTTAAATGTAGTCCCCTCCCTTATTTCTGTTATAGTTTGTAGTTTTAATAAAAATGTAATAAAAAATTCCCCATTGGGGAGCAAAAAAAAGAAAGAAAGAAAATTATATTTACAACAATGGAAAGAGGATCATACCATTTAACTTGATAAGAGCAATTATAAAATTATTTTGAGGGATGGAATTGTTCATTTTAAAAGTCTCTATATGGGCTAACACAGAGGTAGGGTCTTTTTAAAGAGTACAGCTGGAATGCTAATTTTTCTGTGAAATGTCAGTATAGCGACACCTGCTGTCAGCATGTCTGGTTGCTATTAAAGGCTCAGGAGCAAAGCTAGTAAAATAATAGGAACAGCTTGCCTTAAAGAGTCAAATTCAGCAAAGATATATACAAGGAATAGTAGCTATTTGGTTCCTAAATCTATCCTTCATAAATGTGTCAGATGTCCTCTAAATTACTGAATATTCACCACTCTTTGATAGCTGCACCAGATTTGAATTTAAATATTCAGTATATGTTGATATTGCACAGTATTTCACAGCAGACTATCCTGTTCTGGCAAAATGGCAGCAAGGTTCAAAGACCACAGGTAAATAGGTAAGCAAGAAACAAACTGGGCAGGATCAAAAGCTGGAGGCTAGGTCACAACATGCAGGCAGGCCTTAAAAAGCTGCAGCCTATCAGCCAGCTATTATCTAGGCTGAAGTACAAGTTGGTTAAAAGGAAGTGTTGAACAAGCAAAAGTTGGGACTCATTTGCAGGATTATATAGCAGAACTGAGAGTCCTTCCCTTTCCTGTAGCTTGGTCCCCAATCATGCAAAGAGGTATAGATTTGCCTCTTCCTCCGGAACAGGCTACAAGGTGGGAGGCCTTGAGCTGCCAAGCATGCCTGGTCCATGCCTGGCTATGGCCCTCTGTGTCCACTGTTCTCAGGGTCCTGGGGGAGGCTTTGGAAGTGCAGGAGGTGAACGGGTCCACTCTTTCATCATTTTCTGGTCTTAAAGGAGCTTGAACAGAAACCTGCTGTTGGAGATGAGGCATGGGGACTTCCCCAGGAGGTTCTGGAGTACACATAGCTTTGGGCATAGTAGAAACCCTGGGAAGATCCAGTTCTGAGAATGCTTCTGAGGGGCCATGGCTCAGTGCTGGAACATCTGCTTGGCATGCAGAGGGGCTCCAGGTTCAATCTCTGGCATTTTCAGCTAAAATTATCAGTAGGTGGCGTGAAAAACCTCTACCTGATACTCAGTCTGAATAGATAATACTAACCAGTCCTCGGTTCCTGCCGGAGCTAAAATTATCAGTAGGTGACGTGAAAGACCTCTACCAGATAATCAGTCTGAATAGATAATACTAACCAGTCCTCGGTTCCTGCCGGAGTGCACCATAGCACCGCTCCGCCAGTCAGGAGCCCAGGGGTGGGCACATAAGCCCCGCCCCCTGCTCCCACCAGCCATCAGTTGGGACATGGTGGGGGGCCGAAACGTCCCCCCGCCTCCCGGAGCCCCAGGGTGGTGGCCTTGGACTTGTAGGGGCAAGGGTCATTTTGTAGAAAAAGAGCTGCAGGAGCTCATTAGCATAACTTATTAGCATATGCCACACCCCCTGACATCACCGGAAGTGTGCACCAGCCCCTCTGACAGGCAGAAGCACCTGGGATCCATTCTTTCCCCCCTCTTCCTGCCCTTCGCCTCCAAGTTGGGCGAGGGGGAGGATCTCAGGCTCTTTTGCCTGACAGAGGTGCTGGCGTGCCCACAGCCAGGCTGGGTGAATTATAGAATCATAGACTCATAGAGTGGGAAGGGACCTCTGGGGTCATCTAGTCCAGCCCCTGCACAATGCAGGAAATTCACCAATACCCCCCACACACCCCAGTGACCCCTGTTCCACGCCCAGAATATGATTAAAAAAACCTCCAGGATCACTGGGGGCCAAACTGGCCTGGAGAAAAATTGCTTCCTGGCCCCAAAGTGGCGATCAGCATTTCCCTGGGTGTGTAAGAAAGGGCCACAAGAACTAAGCACTGATGCAACACTTCCTGCTCTACCTCTCGTGATTTGCCTAAGCTCACACAATCAACATTATGATCCTTTTAAAGCTGAAAGCATTATATAAATGCAAAGGACTATTTGTAAGATTATCTGTAAAACACAAGACCAGGACGCATCTCACTTCTGGCAATCACTTGGAGAGACCCTATCACTCAGCTTCCATTGCCCCCCCACACCCCACACTGGAATAAGAACATAATATCAGGTCATCCCACATTGCAATAAAGCCCCTACAACTGTATA
>NW_015169172.1:2437166-2455362 GCF_001447785.1 Gekko japonicus
GAGAGCTGAGGGAGCCAGAATGACCTCTCGCAGAATGACCATCACATGCGAGAGATGGAATTTGCCCCTACGAGTCCAAGGCCACCACCCCAGGGCTCAGCCGCTGGGACATCACACGCGACAGGTCATTCTGGCTCCCCCAGCTCTCGGGAGGGGCTCTTTAAAAAGTTATGGCCGCCGTTGCCGTTCTCGGTGGCAGCTGCAACGCCCGCACGGGGGGGGGAGGGCGAAACATTCCCTTATCTCCCTGAGCCCTGCGGTGGTGGCCTTGGACTCATAGGGGCAAATCCCACCTCTCGTGTGTGATGTCTGAGCGGCGTTGATCACACGCGAGAGGTCATTCTGGCTCCCCCAGCTCTTGGGGGGGGGGCTCTTTAAAAAGTTATGGCCACCGTTGCTGTTCTTGGCGGCAGCTGCGATGCCACAACGGGGGGTGGGGAAGGGCAGGGCGAAATGTTCCTTTGCCTCTCTGAGCCCCAGGATGGTGGCCTTGGACTCTTAGGGGCAAATTCCACCTCTCGCGTGTGATGCCACTCGGACATCACACGCGAGAGGTCATTCTGGCTCCCCCAGCTCTCGGGAGGGGCTCTTAAAAAAGTTACGGCCACTGCCGCTGCTCTCGGCGTCAGCTGCGACACTCACGTGGGGGGAGGGGAGGGGCAAAATGTTCCCTTGCCTCCGTGAGCCCTAGGGTGGTGGCCTTGGACTCGTAGGGGCAAATTCCACCTCCTGCATGAGAGGTCATTCTGGCTCCCCCAGCTGTCCTTAGGGGCTCTTTAAAAAGTTATGCCCCCCACCACCGCTGCTTTTGGTGGCGGCTGTAACCACTCCGGTGGGGGGGAGACTGCTGAGCTACCCTCCCCACCTTTTTCAGGCTCCGGGCCTGAAAAATGGCCTGCAGAGCTGCCGCCGCCGCCCTCCCCTGCTTTTTCAGGCTCCGCACTAGAACGCCGGGCCTGAAAAAGGGAGAGCCGAATGTCAATTTCGGCCCCATTATATCCTATGGGCCTTTGAAGTCAATGGCGAAAACATAGGGTATATTCTGGGGGCTGGAGGGGAGGTGGTTTGAGGGAGAGGCTCCAAACTCGCAGGGTAGCTGCTGGGGCCCCTCCTCAAGATACCAACCAAGTTTGAAGAACATTGGACCAGGGGGTCCAATTCTAGGGCCCCCCAAACATGTTGCCCCTATCCCCTCCATTGTTCTCTATGGTGGGAAAAAGTAACTCCCCCCCCACCATATAGAGAACAATGGAGGGGATGGGGGCAACCTGTTTGGGGGCCCATAAAATTGGACCCCCTGATTCAATGTTCCTGAATTTCCCATTTCTCTGGCCTCTTTGCATAATACTCCACCTGCTCCCACTGCTGTACTTTCCCCTCCCCAGGAGCACCGGAATTCCCTGGCCCACATCATTGCCCTCGGCGGTCTCCTCAAGCTTCAGACCGCCGGCCGAGCAGCAAGCAGGACGCTCAATATAATGCTCAATTTAAAAGGTACAGTAAAGTGCACAAACAGTCATGCTACTACTGCAATTACGCAGCCTATCCTACCACAAAAATAATCTAGAAACTGATTGCCAATTAAGATCAGATATCAGCCAGTAAATAAATAAAGGCCCTTCAGGAGTCCACCCACCCACCCTCCCTCTTTTAGCAATCACCGTATTATATTACAATTGGTTTGGACGGCCTTAACAATTAATTCCAGGTCCACAGCCACAGACCCTAACTTAATAACTTCCTTCAATTAATTAGATTCAAAACACCTAACTCACTCCATCAATTAAATTAAATCAATTAATTACTAATATTATTATTACTTTTTCAGTCCTTACCAGGTTGTTGATCAGATCCCTGGGAAAAAAATACCTAAGTCTAAAATAGAAAAAAGATAGACTGTAAATATTTATTTTTAAACTACAGCAAATCAAATATGGGACTGTTCCCAAGAAGAGGCAGTCTCCCCACTGAAATAAAAAGGCCAGCTTTCCTTGCCCCTTCACCCCAGTCAGTACTTCTTAGGCCAGGGGAGTCAAATATAAGGCCTGGGGGCCAAACCCGGCCCATCCAGGGTTCTTACCCAGCCTGCAAGCAACTGGTATGTATGGAAATGTAATGTACTTCCCTTTTTGTGGTATTCTTTGGAAAAAAACCTAATCTTGCATATGATTAAATGCATTTATTGGGGCTTTTGTGGGTTCCCCAGCAAATCAATTGCTTTCACTGCTAGGAATCAATTGCTTTTGTTTATATTTTGAGTAAAAACATAATATCGTTAGTTGGGTTTGCTTGTATCCTTTACAAAGTTTACATCTCCAGTACCTGGCCTTACATTTTGGAGCGCACATGGGCCGGACAAACAAAGTGACGTTATGTCGAATCCGGCCCTCATAACAAATGAGTTTGACACTTTCTTTCTGATGGAGATGTCCTGACCGGCCTGGCAGCTTTGGGTTAATGCTGGGACAGGACTGCCTCAGACTACCTCAGTTTTCCTCCAGTCTTGCTGGGGCAGTCTTCCCATCTCATCAGGCAGACTCAGCCTATGTTATCTGTGCTCTTTCTTTTCGCTTCTCTCAGATGGTGAACCCTCCTTGCCTTTCTTCAGCCTCTCACTCACCTAGATCTTAGTAGGCCTCAGCTGGTAACCTTCTTCCTGAAGATCCAACTGCCTCTCTCACAGCACTCTCTCAAATGCCAATTCTGTACCTTCTCCTATAGGTTCCATCCAATCAGCTGCTGACACTTGTTCAAGCCTTGTTCTTATTGGCTCTGGAATCCAGACTTTAGGAGCCACCTCAAAGCATCCCTCCTAAATGAAAACCTATCCTGAGCTTGAAAGCTCTTCTTCAGTGACCTTGTAACCTCCCTTTAGCTACAGTCACTTGCCTCACCAACTGAAAATACATTGTAACAATTTGGAATTCTCCTGATATACTGTTACAGAACCTTGATACATAAACAAAATTGCAATAACCATAGCATATATTCTAAAGTGATTACAAAAAGTATTTGCCTTTCTTTGTGGAGAACTCATTTCTGCACATGAGTATCTGCAAATACTTATTTCAGCAGTAGAAAGAAGTTGTTATAAAGACTTCTAGTTCCCCGTTTAAAGGTTAAACCTCAACATTTTTGTTCATAATTTGAATTTATATACAGTACTAGCAGGGCACCCAAAAGGACTTGAGTGGGGCATCTCATTTCCCCCTCCCCACTATTTCCTCTTCCCTAAACCCCCGTAGCTTCTCCCCTTTCCTTGATTTCTTCTCTCCTTCCCACCCACCAGCCAACCTACCTTTTTGCCTCTCCATGTTCAGTTCTCCCTCCTTTCCTCCCTCTGATGTCCTCTACCTGGGAAAACTGTGGCCCAGTTGTGTTGTATTGGCAGCCAGGCCAGGGCCAATTGCATGGTGGGGAAATGGCAAGGACTTGTGGGGGGTACCTAATTTCCCCCTGTATCTCTTTCCCCACACTATTTCCTCTTTCATTCTTCCATACCACACTTTTGCTTCCTTTCTTCTCGCTTCCTTCTCTCCTTCCCACCCACCAAGCTACATTTTATCCACCACACACCTTGAGCTATATTTGTTATTTACGTTTCCTTCATTTATATCACACCTTCTCCACAATGGGATCCAAAGTAGGAGTATGCAGCAATAAATAAATAGATACATTCAGATCTAGATATATTGAAACCACATCCACATTCCTGGTTTCCCAGGTCCCAAATACCAATATAGTATTAGGATCTGGGTTTTTATTCAGGTTTCCAATATTTTTCTGGGGAGAAACTTTCTGTGGGGCGTTCTTAAAGATATTGGCATCAAAATTGCAGCGAAGCCGCTGGTGCCTCTCCTTTAAGTAGCCTCATATTTCGAGTCAATTGGACCGAAGACTCCAATTCTATGGCCCCCTAAACTAGGTATCCCCAGCTAACCTCGACTGTTTCATATGGAGAGAGAAAAACCTTGTGGAAAATGTAAAACCTGAGAATCTCCCCCATAGGAAGGCTATTGCAAGCTATTGCTAAGACCAACCAATGTAAAATCTGAGGATATAAACCTATGTAAATCTGGAGAATCTGACACTATATAAACCCAGAATCTGATACTATGTAAAATGCAACTATCACAATCTATGTAAAATGTAAGAATCTTGATGTAAAACATGATAATCCACCTATAGAAACCTTGAAACCAACAGAAACCAATTCCAGCAAAGAACGATTAAAAAAAATAAATAAAAAACATTTGAAACTTGCAGAATCTTACCTCAAACAGCCTGGCAAGCTGATACCAAGCCCCAAGAGACATAGTAAAATTGGGGGGGGGGCAGTTCTGAGAGCCTGCAAATACCAGTTCCTGATATTCTCAGTGAATCCCAAATATTTGGGATTTGGGGGACACTTTTTTTGGTAGGTTTTTTTTTGGATCAAACTTCAGAGGACGGCGGAAGTCAGGAAGGCCTGGCGTGATCTGGTCCATGGGGTCGCGAAGAGTTGGACTCGACTGTGCGACTGAACAACAACAACATACAGACCTGATTTTTTACACACACAAACACAGAGAGAGCGAGAGAGCAGTAAGGTATTTTTTGGTTATATTTGGCTCGGTTATATCCAGACACACATCCTGAATCCAAAGCCGTTTATATTCTCCTCCTCTCTATTTTTCCTCACAACTTCCCTGTGAGGTTAGTGAGGCTGAGCCCAAGGTTACCCCCTTGAGGTTCCACAGTAGAGGAATTATTCAAATGTAGGTCTCCCAGCTCCTAGTCTGAAATTCTAACCACTATACCTCTCTGGTTTTTGTAGGGTCACTGCTGTTGAACAGTAGTGAGCAGCCAGGCCCAGTTGAGTACCCAGGCTGTGTGGTATAAAGTCACCCAGTGGTTGTTGCTGGGCCTGTTCCTAATCAGTTTTCCCACAGAAGTCCAAATAGCCCAGGGAAAAGGCCTTTTACTGACAGAAACAAAGGACGGCTACCAATACTGTCATGATTGACTAGCAATGACCCTTGAGGGCACTTGTTTCTTAAAATGACAGGTGCTGCTTTTATTATTGTGAGGGTTTTTGATCTCCCCTCCATGATTTTTGGTTCCTTTTTTGAAAAATTATTTCCAATTTTTCTGCAAACCTGGGGTAGTTTTCAGGTTTGTAGGAAAATAATAATAATAAATTAAAGGTGCAATCATTTCAGTGATCTACAGCCATACTCATATGCACTCACACAACCATTCACAACCATCCCATAACTCCCTTAAGGTTCACATTGCAACTTAAACCACCAATGTCACCCAAATTCCAATTTCATACAGCATTTAAAGATCTGTCTTGGCTATTCATGGCTCCAGTCCCTGGATTTAAGTATTCACAGGTGGGGCCATGTTACATGTACTGATTCAGCATTACATGTTTGATTCTATCTATAACCTTATCAGATTAATATTGGAGGAAATACCACCCTCTAAATAGTTTGGAAGTCCCTTATAAGAGTGACAGCTTTGAAGACATAATGAATTTTATAGGATGTTTAAATAGCCTCCCAACAGATATGTTTAAACTATATCTCTCTGTTCAACAAAACTTGTGGGAAACACACAAAAAAACCACAGGGGGGTCTGTTTTCCTCCAATAGTTAAACTGCTGTTCAACCATTTTTCCATCTGATAATTCTAAAATGTGAACAATAATTCTAAGTCTAAAGTTTGCACAAAGAGATCTTTCATGCCAAATATCATAGTGACAAATCATCTTGATTTTGATTTTGTAAGTATTAGAATTGTCATGGTTTTCCCAGAGAACAACTTATGGCTAAATAGTTCAGCCTCTTGAATGGCATCAAAATAAAACAAAAAGTTTTAAATAATTGTCCTTTTCTTCCACCAGATGGTGCTAAAAATCTTTAACTGAGCAGAGCAACACTGCCAGAAGAACTGTTTTAGTCCGTGCAGGGGAATGGAAAACACTTCACTTAAACAAACACTTAGGAACTGAGAAATTTAAAATGAACTACTGAGAGCTGGTGAAGTATGATCACTAGAAGACCGAGGCCCCTAATCACACACACACACACACACACACACGTACCTATTAGGTAGGTTTAGGCAAGCTATACTCTATCAGCCCCTCCACCTACAATGTGGGTACAGTAAAACTGGCTTACTGGCCTACCTTACAAGGTTATCATAAGAATTACGAAATAATGCATGTGAAATGTTCTGAACAATCAGGAATACAATATATATATACTGATTTGCAGCCACCGGAGTGTTTCTTCCAACAGAACTGTTGTTGCTTGCAAAGTACATGGGGTTGCCAACCTCCCAGTAGGGTCTGAAGTTCTCCCGGAATTATGACTGATCTCCAGACCACCTGGAATAAATTGCAGCTCCAGTGGGGGGACTCTATGGCATTCCACCCCTGCTAAGCTTCCTCCCCTCTCCAAACTGTGCTTCCAAATCTACAGGAATGTCACAATCCAAAGTAGGCAGCCCTAGGAGTGCAATCCCCGCTCCAGTGAAGCCCAAGCTGCCCCACTAAACAGCACAGGGGGTGGGGGTATATCTTGGGTTGCAGTACGAAGAGGGGGTCATGCTCCATGGGTGGAAAGTGTCCCATCTGGAGGAACACTAAGATGGATGCTTCACATCTAATAGACAAATTCATGAAATAGGGGGTCTATCATTGGCTAAGTCCTCTTATAAAGCTGCCTATGCTTCTGACTATCGCTACATCCTATATAAGGGCATAATCATTCTAGCCATTACAATCGCCGTTTTCAACTAGCTTCATCAGGCACTACTTACTAAAAGCTCAAATATGTGAACAGCTTTGCATATTCTTTACTAGGGATGCACATGAACCAGGAAAATCAAGATTTGTTTCAGTTCATGGGACCACATGAACCTTCACAAACCTTCCCTTTACTCAATTGGTTCATTTCATGAGGTTCATGATGGGATAGAATGGCCTCTCTGCAGACTAGAGATGCCAAACATGCAGCGAGTCTCCAACTGACTCTCCTCTACCTACCCTCCAAGTTTGGTGAGGATCGGATTTAGGGGGGGCTGAGTTACAGCCCCCTAAAAGTAGGTGCACCCAGGAAAGTGCTCTCTGGGGAAATCACAGCTGCAGGTTCAGGGCCCCAACCCCACTTGTCACACTGAGAAACCACTTCCAGTTACCTGCCCTCTTTGCCTCCAACTGCCATATGGCACACCTGCTGCTGAGGGGGGGGGGAGCTGCATGTGCACAGGGGGCATATATATATACCATTCTGCTCCCACAGAGAAGAATGGGAGCTCTCATCGGTGGCCAGTGCTGCCTGTCAAGCTTTGGAGGGCCACTATTGGTGTTTCCAGGGCTGCAAAAGTCTATCCCCCCATTGCTTTGACAATTGTAATTGATCTGCACCAGTGTGTCTGCTGCAGATGCCACCGACACGCACAACCACAAACCACCCGAACCTCTGCAAACCATGTGGAGGGTCACGGGAGATTAGTTGCAGATCACATGAACCTCAGTTCACAAACCATGAACCAGGTGATTTTCATCACGAATTTTGGTTCGTGGGCCGGCTAGTGTCCATCCCTATTCTTTACTACTGTTCCCAATGCTGAAAAATACAAGGAATTTAAACTGGAATCCAAAATGGAGTTAAGCATTTTACACCGAGTGAGTTTACGATCATGTTGTTCTGTTGTGTTTTTTGGGTTCCATTGCCAGATAAAATATATAAAACCTGTACTGAAATCATTTGGATGTGACACTTCCATAATGTGCAGTTCAAACAGTTGATTATGAAGATTGATATCAATAGTAGGGTTGCCAGACTCCCCCTGAGAGTAGCAGAACCCCCACTTCTGAGGGGTGCTTTTCCACTGCTGGGCAGATGGCCAGCAGAGGGAAATTCCACCTCCAAATGATGTTTTTTGGGCCACATTCGGTAACCAGAAGTACCCAGTCCGACGTGCTGACATAACCCGGAAGTGAAGTAGGCATGTTGGGGACGTCTGGGGGTGACACTCTGGTATTTGGGCAAACTCTATGGTAAATTTGCCCAAATTTACCTTAGAATTTGCCCAAATACCAGAGCATTGCCCCCAGATGCCCCCAACATGCCTACATCACTTTCAGGTGATGTCAGCATGTCGGAACGGGCACTTCCGGTTTTCTGGAACGGGCACTTCCGGAACATGCATTTCCAGTTGGAACGGGCACTTCTGGGAAACCAGAAGTGGTGCAGGAGCCCCCGTCGACCAGGTAAGTCCACCTGGCAACCCTAATCAATAGTAATATCTGCCAGGCTAGGTGTGTCTGCTCTTCTCCTCATATGGGAATCCCACCACTCTTTATAATCCCAAAATATTTGTTCTCCGGTGGTCCAGGAGTGGAGCAGGCCTTGACTCCTTACTCCTGGGAAAGCACCTCCCCCTTCCATAGGCAGGGCCGGCAAACTTTGATCCCAGAGGGGAGGGGCTTATCCTCTGATCCCCAGTCTTACCGGCCCTGCCTTCTGAGCAGGACATGCTGGCTGTGCTCTGAAGAGCACGAAGATCCCAGAAGACACCAGAAGGTCAGAAGAAGAAGCGGAGACCTAAAGGGCAATGGCAGAAGGTACTTACCTTCCAGCCCTAAAACATATTCGAGAGCTGCAGGCCTCGAATTACAATGGATCCGGTGCCGGCAGTCCTGGGAGGCCCCCAGGCAGTCGCGGCGCCGAGAGGAATGCCTCGGACCCCGCTGGGAAGGCGGCAGTAAACTGCTCTCCCCCTCCATCCAGCCGCGGCGGCGTGCAGCAGTTTTGGGGACAGATGCTCAGTGAAGAGCCTGGGGAGAGCAGAGGCAAGAGAGGAGGCTGAGGGTGGTGCAGAATCTCTGTCGCCGTCCCTTTCGGCATTGGAATGGAGCCCCCTCCTTGTTCCAGATCGTGGCGAGGAGGGACGTGTCTCCTGCGCAGTCTACCCGGTTGGCTGAAGCACGGTAGGACTGTATCCATTGAGAACTAGCAAGGTATGGAGGGCGAGAGAAAAAGAGGACTACCCCCCTCCTCCAGTTTTCTTTTCCCCGCCCTTTACTCCTTTCCTCTGGATCTGGATGGGAGGTTCTTTCAAAGGATGAATTGCTTCTGGTCCATGGGCCAGGTCTCTAGCAGGGACATTTTACAGTCTTTATTGCTGGGTGTGATGGAATTGAAAATCTGGGACCAGCAGAATGTTAAGATAGATCCGGGCTGAGTCACATGACCTATAGGGGAGGGGGCCTTTTGGCTGGAGCACTCCCTGAGTGACAGAAAACTGACCTAACTGACTGTTGGGGGTGGACAGTTGGAAGAGGGGGTTGGAAGAGGGAGTTGGAAGAGAGTGGATGCATAAGACCTGGGTGGTCACAAACACACAAAAACCCTGCTTGATAGGGATTCAAATAGGGGTTGAGGAAAGGCAAAAAGGGATCTGAAGTGAGGAGTCTGGAAGGCTGGTTGGGGGACCAGTTAGACTCAGGGGGGACCAGACCAATTAAAGCCAATAAGTTAACCACTGAAGGAGTGAACAACAGACAGCCTAAGACAAGGCAAAGTGATATAAATATTTCAACAAAGTATCTGAACATCCCATGTAAATATATCCCATCCCCCTGTAGCAACAATAAAACAACTGTGCCTTTTTGAATGTTATAGTATTGGTGCCTGACTTTCTGGGGAGCCATATACTGTGCAGTAGTCCTCAAGGAAGACAGCCTGAAATATACAAAACCCTAAGAGAATATTATACATTGGGTGTAGAGGTCTGGTCAAAAGCAATAAAATCAACTCTGACTAGGTCCTGACACGCAGACCCTCACATAACTGTCAGTATAAAGGGGTTCGTGTCATCCTGGGCCTTCGGGAAAGGGAGCAACAATAGACAGCCTACTTCTTCCCCACATGATTCAGCTGATGTGGGTGGGGTAGGACTCCATTTTGGGGATCTGTTAGGAGAGTGATGGTGGCTACTTTCACTTTCAGGTTCCCCTAAAATGGCTGAGAAGGCGGGAACATCTAGCTCCCAAGGCACAGAGAGTCTTAACCCTTCACAGACTACCAATATAGCCTCCCAAAATACTGAGCCCTCAGGAGAGGAAGCCCAGTCAAATTTCTCTCCTGGCTTAGAGAGGAAATGAGAAAGAATTCACTGGTCTAGGGCAACAGGGAGCTTCTTCCTAGGCTACTGTCCTCTCTGCTAAAAGAGACAGGAGCCCCAGTATAGAGGGCAGCCCTCCTCCTAGAAATACAGGCCTCCCAAGCATAGTGCCAGAAAAAAGGTGAACTATTAGAGCAGGAGAAAGAAAAGGGTGCCTGTCATTCAATCTAGACTCTTGCTCCTAATCTCTATAATAGAATATGGGCTAAGGTCATGAGGGCACTAGAGTTTACATACTCTCCAAAGATACAGGAAGACAAGGAGGTTCCTGGGTTCTTTCCTGTAGGCTCTGACAAAGCCATTCCCAAGTGTGCCGCTTCCTGTGGCATTATATAATATCATTACGGCAGTATGGGAACACCCAGCCTATCCAAAGTCTGGGAAACCCAGTGTTTAATAAACTCTGCTTTCTTATTCCAGGAGCCACAAAGAAGTTCAAACTTCCTATGGTGGATGATTCAATTAACTTATAAGTGTCTACTTCTCTGTTTCCCGTGGATGCTGATGGACTCCCAAAAAAGACAAGGGAGTTGCAAAGGCACTGCGTAGAGTTTTTTTGAGGCGCTTGCCATCTCCCTTAGAGTATCAGCTATGGGATCCCTGTTTGCTCAAGTGGCCTACCTGTGGGTCTCAGAGCTAACTTCTGTAGACAGTGACATACCAAAGAGCCTTAAAGATGAGCTAAAACAGATAGCTCTAGCCACAGCATTTGCGACAGAAGCCTCTTTGGATGCCATACAACTCACAGCGAGGGCTATGGCATGTCGTACAACGGCCAGGAGAAATACGTGGCTGGGACACCGGAATGCAGATCCAGCAACAAGGACCAAGGTGGCAGTGGTATCTCTCAAGGGAGTTAACCTTTGAAGAGCAGGCCTGGAATGTTACTTGGTGAAAGGCAAAGGCAAGTCATGGGTGCTACCGTCAAAGAAGAAGGATATGAATTCTAGAAGGAGACCACAGTCTTTTTGAGACCTCAGTCGTGATGATAAACAACAAATGGAAGATATAGGCGCAAGAGGATAGCTTTCTCTGGGCAGTGGCACCAGGCTGTGTCGGACAAGTGGTTCCTGGAGACGCTGGCTCATGGCTACGCACTAGAGTTCAAAAGAGTTCCAAGCAACGTTTCTTGGATATCTCATGGGAAAGATCACCAGGAAAAACACAAGATGATGTTACAGGCAATCTAACATCTGTTGGACACTGGAGTGATAGAGATGGTGCCGAGACAGAGAGTTCGCTAGGAATTTAGTCCATCCCTTTACGATCACCAAGAAGAATGGGAACACTAGGGGCATCTCGGACTTGAAGTGGCTCAACAAACATGTGCAATCACAAAAGTTCAAGATGGAAATGTTGAGGTCCATTTATTTATTTTTTCCCTCCATACATGCAGGGGACTTCATGGTCTCCATAGACCTGGCGGAAGCCTATCCGCACATCCTGACAAGGGATAATCACAGGAAATTTCTAAGGTTCACATATCACAGCAAACATTTCCAATATTGAGCCTCGCCCTCTGGACTCAAGTCCTCGCCTCAGATATTCTCCAAGGTCCTGGGGACACTAGTGGCCTTCCTAAGTCTGAGAGGAGTGGTCCTGTTTTCCTTACTTGGAAGACGTTTTGATCCAGGCAGAGTCCAGTCACCAGGTGAGCCTACACTTGGACTTTATAATCAAAGCATTTAGTGTTTAGTCATGCCGGCCACATGACCACGGAAACGTCTTCGGACAGCGCTGGCTCTTTGGCTTTGAAACGGAGATGAGCACCGCAACCCTAGAGTCGGATTCGACGGGCTTACGAGCAAGGGAACCTTTACCTTACTACAGGGACATGGTTGTGCTATTAACAGGGAGAAGAGGACCCTGGAGCCAACTCAAGTAATTACACACTTGGGAGTGTGGATAGACACAAGA
Source organism: Gekko japonicus (assembly GCF_001447785.1). Taxonomy (NCBI): domain Eukaryota; kingdom Metazoa; phylum Chordata; class Lepidosauria; order Squamata; family Gekkonidae; genus Gekko; species Gekko japonicus. The sequence continues at coordinate 2,449,266 of NW_015169172.1, forward strand.
CAGGACAGGGTTCTTCTGTTCCAGGAGTGGTTAGTAAAATTTCTCACTTACCTTTCATCAGGTCCTGAACATTTAGACACTGGAGGTGATTACCCTAGCATGTCTCCTGGGCATGATGGTGTCGTGCAAAGATCTACTGCCGTGGCCTAGAGTTCATATGAGACCCCTGCAGCACTTTCTTTATTCACTACCAGAAGGAAATAGACTACAAGATAGTCAAGAAGGTAGAGTTACCACAGTCTGTGTGGACAGAGTTACAGTAGTGGCTAGTTCCGACTCTGTTCACAGAAGGGATACTTCTAAGTGAACCCCATGGGACACATGGTCAAGACACCTGGTCGAAGCCGGAAACATCCAAGAGCATCAACTTCCTGGAACTTGGGACCATCAAGTTGACCCTGGCTCACCATCAAAGTGGTACCTATGTATCTACTTGCTATTTCTTTCCGTCAAACTGCTAGGTTGGCAGGAGCTGGGGCCAGGGATGGGAGCTCACTCTATCATGAGGCACTTGGGTCTTGAACTGCTGAGTCTGCAGCTTCAATGCCTTTAACCTCTGAGACACTGTGGCCCACTTTGACCCTTTAGCTTCCCCCATAGCATCTGCAGTTAGTTACTGGTGCAGAACAAAACTATTCGGAATTTGAAGTTTACAAGGTTTAGTTGGCTACTGTACACAGCTGTCACATTGCAACATTGCCTCATTTTTCTTTACCATCATGTTTCATATTTCAGTACCATAACTCAATAGAGGAATGAAGGTTATTAAGTGTTTCTTTTGACTTTCTCTCAGTTTTTTGTTTCTAACTTGGAATGATATGCTAGACTGGGACCTATATGTACTATAGACTGGATGATACCAAGACCCCAGAACATGTGTATGATTTTACATGTGTGGCAGATGCTCTGCACATGACAGGCCTGACATGGGAAATGATCTGGGTAACAACACGGTCACTCAAGCTAATGGATACAAAACAAAAACAGAAGAGCCCAGTCTAAGTCATGCTTTCATTTATTCACTTCATATAAAAATCTCTTAAGAATGCATCTGAACACAATATATAATACTATAACAACATACATTGTGTGAAACTTCGAAACAATAAAATAACCACCTGGAACATTGCAGTATTCAACAGACATACAAACCCATTGATCATGCACAACTGTGCTATTTTCATCAACTAGTTAGTCACAAGTTGGACTGAAAGCTTGAAACATAGTTTTACAAACTGAGATTGGCACTGTATACATGCCTAACAAGCTTTGTTGGAAGAAGTTTCACAGCACAATTATAACATTGGTTCACATTTTGTCATAGAAATTCACATTGGGTTGTTCATAAACCAGAAAATGACACTTAATGTTTTGTGGCATAGACTAGGGTTTCTTTTTCAAAATTTCAGTAGTTTTGCCTCATCCAGACAGACCATTCTAAATCTTTTCCAATCACCACCAAGGATGATGATTTCCCTGATCATAATGAAAATGAAACCTCTATCAGCCAATGCCACCTGAATGCCCTCCCTGGGTCCATATGTCTCTTTGAAGCTATGTTCAGGTTTTTCTACTTTATTTAATACAAAAAGTTACAAGAAAGGGCAACTCTTATCCAGAGTCTTCTACACAAGTAACATCACCACTAACAGGCAATGTTAATTTATATAAATTAATACTTACAAAACATTACATTATATACATTAAGTAATAAATACACTGTTATAAACAGTAATGGGCATGTTTAGAGCTCAAGGCAAGTGCGGGAGGTAAAAAGGAAAAACTTAATCTAGAAAACTTGAACTGTGTTGGGGGTGGGGTAGTGGAAGAGAATACAAAGGACTGAGGATGCAACTTCCACGGTGTAAAGAAACCAATAAGGGGTGAATGCACGTCACATGACCTCAGTATGCTGGTTTTCACATGTGTCATATTGTGCTATCAGAACACAAAGCTACACAATCTCCTGTGCACAAAAAGTGAAAAAAAAAACAGTAGAATGAAAAAAAATACTGCTCTCCAGTAGTGAACAAACAGAAGAACCACACAGGTTTTCAGGACTTGATAATGTAACCAATGGTGCAGTAAACGCAAAGAGGAGGACTCCCTGCTTTATTTAGCTAGTCAAAGAGATTAAATTGCAATAAAGGAACAAGTATTGCCCATAAAAAGGAAGACCTCTTCTTTTAAAACAGGAATAATTTAAAAAAATATACATCAATATCAAACACGCTTCTTTGCGCATTTTGTAGGCTTCTTGAAAAGACATGAAAGTGTTTATAAAAAAGGCACACGGGTCTGCAGACGGGTGGACACATTTTAGATGCAGTGACTAGTCAGTAGTTTTAGCTGTCAGACTTAACTAGATTTCAGAATCTATTAAGAATACAAAATATTTAAGGTGTGTGTCATTTACTATCAGGCTTGTTCAGTAACAAATTCACACCGGCTTCAGACCATCACAATGTTTTGTGGGGTTTTTTGCTGACAAAGCTTAAGCTGCAATATAAATCACCTCTTAATTTCCTGAGCAGACACGACTTTCTCTTTGACCCTGACTCCAATCTCAAGTAGCTGGAAAGGTCTTTTAGCCAATAGCAGATGCTGGCCTTAGACCTAGACTGTAGGCTCGTCAGCATGACAACCTGCAGGTGCGTGAAGTATTTAAATCACCCAGAGAGACAGATACAGTACATTATGTGTCAACAGGCGATGTATCTTCTGTCACAATTTCTATGTTAGCTTCCCTTTGGGAATCTCTTTTTCCTGGATCAATCACACAGAGTGTCTTCGTACTGCTGAAATAGCTGATACCATCACTCTCTCTCTCAGGCCCATCAGAGTCCTCTTCTTCAAGGGTCAGCTCAAATTGGAACTTCTCCATAAGGCCCTGGCAGTCTCTGTTGTGTTCATCTAAGGGAGGAGAGGGGCTCTGAGGGATCATGCTCTGATACCAATTTCTGTTGTCTTCTAGAGTATCCAAGATGTCTTGGGCATCAGGTTGTACTAGGTCTGCCCATGTCTCCCAAAGGGGGTGGACAATGTAATCAATGAACCCAACCTGCAAAGCAACAACAGTAGAAAACTGTCACTTCAAACTTAAAGAGGTCACTGGATAAGGATGCCAACATTTGCTTCATGGAACTTTACAATATTGTAGATAACGGGTCTATTGAACAACAAGTAAGTCTTGTTACTCTGTTGTTGTAGAGGATCCAAATGTTCTACCAGGCTGTTATGGGAATGCACATTTTCTCATCAATAAACCACTGTAATCTCTGGTTCCCCCCTCCCAGAAAAATAATGATGCATTCATTGCAGTCTGGACTCTGGAGCATTGCTTATTCTATTTTTGCAAGTGGTATGAACACTTGTTAGCTAATACCTGTTGACAAGTTGATACACTCTTGCTCCTTGTCTCTGAACCATTTTGAGTACTTTCAAAAGATTTTAATCTTCTTTACGACTTTTTTTTTACTGTTTTAATGGCCTTTAATAGAACCATTGTTTTATTAAAGAAGAAATAAAAAATGAAGGGGGGGGGAATGTTCCAGTCAGTTGAACTGCACAATTTCCCTATCATTCCATGAACTGTCTCTCCATTTTAGTCCTAGGCTGTGTGATCCTTGTTTCCAAACAGCATCGGTGTCCTTGCTGCAGCAGGCTAACCCCATCAACTGCAGGGTAACAGGATATTGCATTACTGGCACTGAATGCAATGTTCTCTCTATGGGCAATTCTGCATCTAGCATTCACTCCACATTTTCTCAACTGGGAGGAAAAAGTGCAGCTCAAAACCACATTCAAATACCTGCAAAGTCACCCCTGAATGGCTATAAAATGGCCATAAATCTATGCAGAATGTACAATACAGTCCGATGATCAAAGAAAAGTGGCATGGAGTGTGGAAGCTACCATGAAACCAGATAATCAAAGGAAGTGAGACCAGCATGCAGTACAAAGAGGAATTTCTGTTCCAGTGTGGGTTTCGTAAAACAATGGAGGGAAAAGCCAATGCAGAATCAACCCCTGATGGAGAACTGTGAGTTTTTTTAATCTCCTTGGCAAGCAGTAAGGGTTTAAACATGTGACTTGTCCCTTTAAAAAGGCTGTTAATGGCAGCTTTAACCAGCTTTTCTGGATTTAATCGATATTTTCTGGAAGTATTTTTTCTATGCATCAGGTTTTATAAACAGTGCAAAAAGAGAAAAGAGGCACTCTCTTTTAAACTTACACCCTCAGACCCAGTGTGGGAATACTGAATAGTAATGTGGAAATGGTGTGTCATTGTGAGGAAATAAGGTTCACGTTATTTGGTAAGATCTGAACTGGATTGTTTCTTAGTTGCTTCACAAACAGGAAGTTCAGGATACTAAACTCTGAATGGCCATAAAATCCATTGGAAAGTCTTCTGTCTTGGCAGAATTTGTCACTTAACAGAAAAATGGCTCTCAAAGGAGCACCTCTCTGTGCTCAGATGTTTAATTTGGAAATCACACTGGCCTCCTTCAGACACAACAGGATGTTGAGCAAGCCATTATAATTCTATTGTAACTGTTGAGGCTACTTAAGCCAAAAGGTGATGAAAACTTCCTGCAAAAAGAGTGCTCAGTAGAGAATTCTAAATTAAATAGTTTTGCCTGGTTGTTAGAAAGTTTTGCCTGGTTGTTGGAAAGTAGGGCTTTTAAAGGGTCTCCCTATTCATAAAGAAATACAGAAATGTTTGCAGTTTGTAATCTAAGGCAAAAATAATGTTTCTAGGCAGACATCTGCCACCAGAAAAGCAGATGAGAGTTATTTGTATCCAGAATTGTAAAGGAACATAAAAATTGAATGACTATTCCCCTCAAAGTGAGGAGAAGGTAGTAATCTTCTGTTAGCATCTATGTCCATAAAGGTAGCCGAGGCATCTAGGCCTTTGGGTAAGCATTCAGCCCTCAATATAAGCAGTTCTTTTAGCATGTAGTAATTAATGTAAATAATGTGAAACAGAAAATTAGGACACTCACACTCTTGGTTAAAATGCTCTACAAAGATCAAAGCAACCATCTGTATATCTATGTGGAATGGAATTATATAAAGGATAAACTAGAAGAATACTGTCAGTGGGAGATGGGGGAGAATAGTGGGAAATTCATTACCTGTGACTTCTCTACAGATGCTGTGTGTTTGTCACACATTGGGCTGATTTCCATTCCTCTCTCCCGTTCTTTGTCTCCCTGCTGGAAAAATTCCTCCATGATCCTGTCTGTCCACTGCCGATAGAGTTCAAGGGACTTTGTGGGATTACTCAAGTCAGCACAATGAACCATATTTCGGAGAACCTGTCATTGCAAAAGCTCTGTTAATTTGAAAGCTCGCATAATCAGGCAGAATAGAACAACATTTCATTCTGTGCTTACTGGTATGTTCAGTACAATTTCACATTAAAACGAAGAACATTTTGATCACAAAAATACACTTTTTTTGAATATGTTATGAGAAAGTAACTTCATTCAAGTACATTTTTACTCAGTCATGATTCAGACTATTTGGTAAGATCTGCTGTAGACCAGAGAGGTCAATTGATGTCATTGTGGATTTACAGAATGGAAAAGCAATATGCCTAGTCTGTGGAAATTACACAGGATCTCTCCTGAATACAGATGTTTCCTTCCATTCACTTACAAATGTGTTTATAAACACCGTTTCACTCATCTTAAGGTTTCTCCCAGAACATTCACAATGTGCAGTAGATGTGACTATATGTCTATGATCCCTTAGCCAAATTTAGAAAAAATGGTGGAGCTCTCTAAAAGCTGATCAAGTGCATGCAAAGCTGGGAAAACCAATTGGCTGCCGTCTCCAAGCAGGATTGGGAAAGCAGGATGTTGGACAGAAGCTACAAAGTTGATTTGCAAGAAGACACCTTTAAACTTCTTGATGGATGCCTGTTCAAATTCCCCTGAAGCCTTTTTTATCATTATCCCAGCACATGCCCTGTGATAACAGTGAAAGGATGTAATTTGAATTGGGCTGGAGGCAGGTTGTAGCACAATTTTTCTGCCAGTGGTGCTATATAGCTCTTTTACTACTATAGTCCATACAATAGGAAATA
>NW_015169172.1:2455420-2518946 GCF_001447785.1 Gekko japonicus
TAATGCTTATTAAGCAGGCCTTAGGCACAGGATCTTTGAAGGAAAACTAGAGCCATTTTAAAGTGCTGAGCAACAAATTAATCCAGCAGTGCTGTCAGTGCCACAAAACCCAATAGCCACTTTCTGGCATATCTGGAATGGCAGGTATATTTCCCAGGCCCTTCAAAACAAGATCCAAATAATTGTGAGATAAAAGGATTTAGCAGAGACAAAGGAAGGCATAGCAAGTAAATAAATGTTATTTAAAAACACAGACATTTCTTGATCTAGGAAAATACTGAAATGGACGTTGCTATGCATGTTCTCAAAGGAGAGAAATGATTAAAGTAGATTCCCTGCCTTTAATGAAGAAAACCTTTCTCTCAATATTTAACCATCCATTACAAGGTTTAATCTACAGAGCTCATAAACATCCAAAGAACAAACTTGAGGATTGCATAATACTTAACTGTACTACTAATCCATATGAACCCTAAACTAGTTATATTCATTATGACTGCAGGATCTTGTCTTCTCCTAGTGGGTGGGAGGGAAGAAGAATTCAGGAAACCACAAACCACCAAATTCTTGTCTTGTGGAAAGGTTTATGTGCTTATGTGCGCAAGTGTGCTTATCAGTCCAGCCCAGTTCCTAACTGCAATTGTGACACAAGCAGAAGTTTTTGCTGTAACACCTACAGTGGTTTTTGTACAGTTCTGCCCGATGTCCTCTGAACCATTTGTACCATTTTTCTTATGCAAGTCACAGTACAGACATTCGTTTGCGTTGCTAGGAGCTGCAGATGGTTTTGCCTCCCTTCCTTAGAAAAGTGGTCTATAAAGCACACTTAGCTGTGCAGATGCCTCAGAACAGGCAAGCAGATTAGTTCCCCACACTTGAAGAGGAGGAGGAGGAGGAGGAGATGGGATTTATACCCCGCCCTTCACTCGGAGTCTCAGGGTGGCTTACAAACTCCTTTCCCTTCCCCTCCCCACAACAGACACCCTGTGAGGTAGGTGGGGCTGAGAGAGCTCTTTCCAGAACTGTCCTTTTTTAAAAATAACATTTTATTAATAAATGCAAAGAAAAATAGCAATTAACAAAACAGGTAAGTTGGGAGTATACAAGAAAAGAGTGCTAGAGTTGCTAAAAAGAGTATTACATTTTCAAAGTTACAGTATCAGGTTACATTTTTCAGATCAATGAGACATTCATATCTTACCGTAGGGATTTCACCCTGATCCATTAAATAATTCACAATAGGGAACCAAATCATAGCATGATCTAAAGAAGATTTGTATACATCTCTTCCATCTACATTTTCTGTTATTTTTGACATTATATAGAACTTCCAAAGTTTAGCATGCCAATGATGTTGTTGAGGACTTTTAGTGTCCTTCCAAAATAAGGCTACTGCATTTTTGGCTGCTGCCAACGAAATGGCTATTCTTTTCATAGTACTACTAGATTGTATATGCATTTGCCATCTATTTAGTAGTATATGTTCCACTGTGCCTTGCAATTCATAACCAGTTCCAAAACAGCTCTAGTTTCGGGCATTCAAGCCAACAATGAACATAATTTCCCACACCTCTGCATTTCTTCCAACATGCAGGAGAAACAGCAGATGTTATATGCGATAATTTTTGAGGTGTTAAATACCAAAAAGTAAGTATTTTGAAAGTTTGTAATTTTATTTCTATAATATTCATATTAAATGGAAATGTCCTCCATATGTATTGCCAGTCATCATCAGATAACATAGAATTACAGATAGAATGCCACCTTTTCTGATATGTCAGTAAGTTGTGAGACTCTATTTCCATCAATACTAAATATATTTTAGCCATAAGTTGTCTTCTAGAGGTATTCATCCATTTGTATATTTTTTCAAAATTTGATAAAGGACGCTTAATAATATTATTTAAATTTATTTGAGAACAAAAGTGGGATATTTGTAGAAATTGCATCCAAGTGATAGTAGAACCCAGTTTTGTTTCTAATTGAGTTTTATTCATTAAAATATTGTTTTCTACAATATCTACAATTTTTGTAATGATTGCTTTTTTCCATGTTTCCTGGTGTATTGGGAAATTTGGGGGTAACAAACTTTTTTGATTAAAGAGATGTTGGAATTTTGAAAGTCCAGAGATCAATTGTTTTCCTTTATTTTCCCAGGTGGCTAAGAAGGTTTGCAGGATCAGACTATCAGTTATTTTTTGGAACGTTCTGAAGGTGCAGCAGCTGCAAGTAGAGGAGTGGGGAATCAAACCTGGTTCTCCCAGATTAGAGTCCGCACACTTAATTACTACACCAAACTGGCTCTTGAGCAAGGGAGCAAGTGATCAAAGGACTAGGTTCTCAACAGACTCCAAAATTATAGAGTCTATTTAGAACCTAGGGTGGGATGGGACACAATCCCAACCCAATTTGTCAAGAGTTTAGAGACTAGCCCCTTCACCTTTCCAGCACTTACCCTTGAGGGCTGGCATTGATTGGAATGTATGATGGAGGGGGGGAAAGATGTGCAGTATGCTTTAAGAAAAAGCAGCAGCATAGCAAGGGAATCTCCCATACAAACCTGTATTCTGTCTGTGTAGTTATCAAGAAGGAGGACACCAGAACTTGTCACTTTCTTTGTCTCCACCATGGTCTTTAAGTCTGCCAGAAGGGACATGTGTTTGGACATATCTGTTGCCAAGACCTTCACAGATGGAGAAAGAATTCTTGGTAAATATGACAAAAGTAGAAATGTGAGTTTCTGAATCAGTATAGCAGCAGTATAGCAGCAGAAGCAGCAGTAACAAAGTTAGGAGATACTACATCCTTACCATGTCTATCACCATTTTCCTGAGAGTTTGACGCTGTTTCTTGGTCAGATTCTGGAAGATGTCACAGTGCTCTTCCTGTAGCAGCTTGAAACCCACAGCAAGGTGGTGATTTTCCAAGACAGACTCATCATTGTACATAAGAGCAAGTTCAGAATCTGGTAAAAAGGGTCAAAGACTTCATAAATTTAAAAAGGGACATAAAGCAAGAACTAGCATGGTAGCACTTTTACCTCTCTGGGCACTCTTTTGACTAACATTTTGGGTACTATACATAAAAAGACTGTCTAAAAGGACAGTCAAAGCAAGATATTTCAGAATGCAAGGTATTAACATGAGCATTTTGCATACCCATCTCAATTCTCTCTGGGTTCATCTTATTTATGGAATCTGAAGGATCAGACTCAGTCCATGTAGTCCAGCATCCTGCTTACTAGCCAGATGGTTTCAGAAAGCCCACAAACAGGACATGAATGAATAGCCCCCCCTGATGTTTGCAACCCAGTAACCAGTGTCCAGAAGCCTGTGAACCTGAAGAGTTCAATTTATTTACCCCCTAGGTTCCTACAAGCCATGTGAAGCCTTATCTACCATCTGATCACTGAATGCGCTGATTTAGCATGCCTGGCATCCTCAAGCTACTCCTTTTAAATGAACTTTATAGTGCACAGTCAAATATTAAGCTGGGAAATCAGTGTAATACAGCCCCACATGAACAGAATGACCTGATAGTCTGTGATTTTTTAAATAAATATAATTACCAAATGGGCTTCATGGAAGAAATGCAAGAGCTATTCTACTTATTATCATTATGTTTTAATCTATCTCCTTCACCAAAGGGCTCAGAAGGGCATATACTGTCTTCCATCCCCCGTGTTCTCTTCACAACAACCCTGTGGGGGAGGTTAGTGTGAGAGAAAGGGACTGTCTAAAGGTCACCAATAAGTTTCACATTTCCCCAGTCCTTAACTAATCACTAAACTACATTGGCTCTTGAACTGATGAAAATGGTGAGTGTATATTTGTGCCATAGCTTTCCTCCCAAGGAGCAGGCATCTTTTAATTTCATGACTGCAGTCAGTCCAAGGGACTCTTAAGAGTCTTCTCCAGCACCATAATTCAAAAGCATCTATTCTTCGGTGCTTGGCTTTCCTTATGGTCCAACTCTTGCAGCCATAATATTACAACTGGGATTACCATTGCTTTGACCATACAGACTTTTGTTGGCAGGGTGATGTCTCTACTTTTTATTATGCTGTCTAGGTTTGCCTGAACAACAAAAAATATATGTGCCTGGTGTTGTTAAGCACATAACTCACTTGTATTAATAAGGAACTGGTTGGAGACACCAGGATGATCCACATCATGAATTGCTGCTGCAAAAATTGCTGCAAGAATTTCCAGGTCTGTGAAAACAGCCTAGAAGAAAAATTAGCACATAAATAAGCCACTGTTATAAATCTACTATCTGCTATGTCAGCTGTACAACCCAAATTATTTGTGTATCTTAAAACAAGCCTTCACTAAACAAAACCCTTCGAGATACAACAACATCCGTCAAATGGTCCATGGGTTTCAAAGTGAACACTGTGACCTTTCCTGGATTGCCTGCTAGTCTTCCTCTACCCTGATACACTGTTTTGTGCTGCACTATCTCCAGTTCTCATTACAGAAAAGTAAAATAACTACATTAAAATAAAACTCACATTCAAATTTCAGTATTTTCATCCCCTCACTCAAATAATAAAACACTTGATACCAGAGTTCCACCTCAGAAATCAAGGCCTAAAAGCTGACAATATAGCCAAAATAAAACTGACTCTAGCAAATGCTTAACAGGCTAAATAGCTAATAAGCTTTAATTACAGTTCTTGTCTTTGTACTGAAGACAAAATAGTGAGAAATAAGAACTGAAAGTATAGGAATCTACCATGACCCCCACTTGCCAAGAAACAGGATATGTAGAAGAGGAGGGCAGAATGCCATAATAGACTAGGATTTTTCAGCAAGACAAATTCCTTATTCCAACATGAAGACTTCTATCTCTGTAAAAACAAACAAACACTCTACTTACATCTAAAGCTGGGGTGGACAGAAGAACATGTGTTGACTGGGCTACATCAGCTGCATGGAGACTGTTGTGGTAGGCTACATCAGAATGGTAGTGGTCTTCCAAAGTCATCATATAAGCTATAAAGGTGTCTGATGAGATTTTGAATGTCTTCAGTAGATCTCTCTCCTGTTTAAGACAATTTAAATGGTATAAGGCAACATGGGTATGGCAGGTATAAGTTTTAAGAAGTAATCACCAAACAACTCCAACAACGGTTCATGAAATTACCAACCTGAAAAATGGCATACATAATGCAGGTGAGAGGTCTATTGTGTGAATATCTTGCAACATTAAATATATTCAGACCCCATTTATTCAGATCATCCAGCTCCTATAAGAAAAACAGCAATAAAAAGTTAATGTGTACCTAGTGTCACCAAATTTTAGATGAGTCCGTATGCACTCCATTACTGTTGTTATAAGCTCAATCAATTCTTTTTTACCAGTTCCTTAAAGCTTGATGATGAATGCTAACTACACGGTTATCAAGAGAACACAGCATGCAAAAGGACCCAGAGGGAATTTATATCAAATAATTAATAAGTGGAGAGCGCATTAAAGGAGTAAGATAATTATTTTGAGCACAGTATGTCTGCTTGCAGATTGAAGGGAAGGGAATAAGAAATGGGAAAGAGCCAATGGTGCCATTATGTAAGCCAAAATACAGGCAGTCTTTTAATGTTACTATGTAAATATTTAAAACTGGCTTTGTTTTAAGTTAGTACAAATGGTGCTACCAATACTGGATATATCCAGATAAGATTATAGCCAGTTTAATAGTCTTTACTTCTTGTTAGAGAACTCTGGGAACTGAGCCAACTCTGGGGACAAGGGGTTTAACATGCAACCATCAGCATCTCAGCAAACTATAATACCCAGAATTCTCCAAGGGAAGCCATGACAGTTTAAGTTATGTAAAAGGGATACAAGGGTATAGCGCAGATGGGTCCCTGCAGTAGCACTGGGATGATAATGCAATATTTATACATAATGACAGCACTCTTTATCTCTGAGCATGGCCAGCCTCAGACAGCACATCTTTCTAAACAGTTCTCTATTATCAGTCTTTTGATCACTCCAGAATTAGATGTATTCTTCCTAAGAGAATACATACCCAAGGCATACCCAAAGTATTTAATTAAAGAAGGGTTTTTTGGGGGGTTTTGTTTTTGCATTCCATTGTTCCATGGCAGGGCATTCCAAAGGCCAACTGTGGGCCTGGGAAGACAAGCAGAGGAGAAATCAGCCTCTCTTAACTATTTATTACTTCTTACTGTTTTGGCAACCAGAGTCATAAACAACAAACCTCTCTTAACTATGGCCCGATTTGCATTTGCTATGTAAAGTTGTTTTGTGCTGCTGTAGTGCTGGCTTCCCATTTGGCTCAGTATAAAGCTCTCCTGTCTGCATCAGGATGCAAGCTGTTTAGGAAGAGTGGGAGCGGGGGGGGGAGCAGCCTCCCAGGGGCACTGGCAGGGTGCTGCGCTGCATTGTGGGGAGGGAACAGCACCTGTGACCCCCACACACAGAGAGAAAGTAAAAGTGGGTGGCCTGGCAGAGGGGGGGCAGGAAAGATGGAACAAGCTGGGTAAAACCCCCAAAAACCCAGCAGTTGCCAGGCAGGGCATTTTGGAGACTGCCCCAGGAAATAACAAATGGTTCAGGGATGGGCATGCTTCCAAACCCCTCCCCCCCAGTATGATTGCAGAAAAATGTCCCCTGGCTGCTTTTAAATGCAGACAACTGGATTTTCAGCTAACTTGTTTCCTTTGTGACAATTTGGGTATCTCCTTAGAAAAGATGGGGGGGGGATTCAACACCAGTTGTCTGCTTTTTCCTCATAGCAGCTCGATGGTGGGGAGGAGCAGTTGTACCACCTTAAAACCACATTCAGATAAGGCGGTGAGATGCCTAGTGACATTAGAGTCACTACTAAAGGGCTATAAAATGATGCAGACAGCTGATGCTGAGATGAAACAATAGCAGAGTGGATGCGGCTTCAAATGTAGACAGAAATTTGTGAGATGATGTGAGATCATTTGCACAATGGTGGGAAATACCAATGCAGTTTGGACCTATGAATTCTTTTTTACTCCAGTGTCTAGTAAAATCCATATCTACACACTCTCCAGGTGAAATTGGCACCAATTATTTCGAACTGACTAATCCATGAGAGGACCTGCGGTGGCTCAAGTGGTTAAGTCGCTGAACTGCAGGCTGTGGAAGGTCGGTAGTTCAGTAGTTCGAGACCCGAGTGTGCCGCATGATGGAGTGAGCTCCCGTCTCTAGTTCCAGCTTCTGCCATTCTAGCAGTTCAAAAGCAAGAAATTGCAAGTAGATAAATAGGTACCACTTCAGTGGGAAGGTAACAGCGTTCCGTGTGCCTTGGTGTTTAGTCATGCCGGCCACATGACCACGGAAATGTCTTCGGACAGCGCTGGCTCTTTGGCTTTGAAACGGAGATGAGCACTGCAACCCTAGAGTCGGATTCGACTGGCTGTTGAGCAAGGGAACCTTTACCTTTTTAATCCATGAGAGGCTGGATAAAGTGGCAACCTCAAGTTTGAAACATAAGAGACAAAAAGGGGCTTTAGTTAACTCTGTGCTAAAGCAGGTGTGCAAAACTATGAGGAATTTCACATTGCCCTTTTTATGCCGGTTTGAAGCCGTTTTTAATCTGTTGTGGAGTAAACTGGTATAGGCTGCCATTTCATACATGGCTTTCCCCTACTGGTAAACAGCTGAATCTGAAGCGGTTTGCCATTTCAGACTGCACTGCTTTTTCCTGCCGTTTTTCGCCTGTGCGGGCAATCTCCGGGTTTTTTTTTAAACGTTCACTTTAGAGCGCTATAGCGCTATAACACAACACTCCAGGCATTCCAATGGGGTTGCTATAATGCTGTTTTGCTGTTGTGTTATAGTGCTATAGAGCTCTAAAGCGAACGTTTAAAAAAAGCCAGAGATCGCCCTCGCGGGCAAAAAACGGCGGGAAAAAGCATTTCAGATTTGGGAGAAGAAACTGAAGACTACTTGGAAGTGGTTTACAGGTAAAACAGTTCAGCCCCATTTCCTGAATGGGACAGAAGCGTTTGTGTGTGAAAGTATAGATATATTCCAGTAGGGAACCGGTTCTAAAACGGTTCTGTCTGAAATGTCAGACCAGAAACCGTTTGGGAACCGTTCCTGAACCGGAATATATCGCCTGTCCACTTCCATAAAAAGACTGATATAACTGAAGTGAGAACTCAGGAGTAGGGTCTCAAACATACCTTAGCTAGATGGTCTTCTTTTTCTGTTTTCACACCAAATCGCGAAATACTTGTGTTATTCAAGCTTGAGCTATGCATTAGCTTTTTCACTCCACTGATTTGTGTCATGAGCTGCTGTTTTTTCTTTTTCTCTCTGTCCTTCTGGGTGGGAGAAGGAATCTCCACATCATTCTGCTTGTCTGTGTAAAAAAAAAGAGAGAGAGGATATGCAGTTTTCAAACATTTTGAATGAGCACCCTCTTTGTTTAGTGTTACATATTCTAAAAATATTTATTCTTAAAATTTTCTACTACAGCTTGCTTATTCAAAATATTTTAGCAATAAGTATAGATCAGAACAACTTTGCTTAAGATTGCACTGTAGATTTCTGAATTAATATGTAGACACTGTGTAATCAATACATTTAATTCTCAACATAGATCTGTGGATACGTAAACCCAGAGTTTCTAGTCATGAACAGACAAGACAGATCTTTCTACAAACTTGATCATGGCCCAGTTTGCAGACAAATCTGAACTTTGAACAAGTAACTTGTGTGACTCACCCAGGACTTGCTAGTTGTTCAACAGCAGTCCCCACAAAAGCCAGTGTGGTATAGTGGTTACAGTTTGATACCAGGATCTAGGACAGCCAGGTTCAATTCACCACTCTGCTGTGGAAGCTCACTGGGTGACCTTGGGACAGTTCCACAGTCTCAGCTTAACTTACCTCATAGGGTAGTTGTGAGCATAAAACAGAGGAGAGGAGAATGATGTGAGCTGCTTTGGGTCCCCATTGTAAAGAACAAAGGGTATAAATGAAGTAAATAAATAATAAATATAGCTGAAGATGGGGATCAGATATATGGTAGGTATAGGTTGGTGGGTGGATGGGAAGGAAAGAAGGAAGCAGAGAAAAGGAACAACTAGAGGGTTGCCAGCAAGAGGGAAATAGGCATACAGGGAAAATGAGGTGCTTTGCAGGTTCTCCACCAAGCACTCGAATCCTGGTCAGCTGGCACCACATAATTTGACCATTATTTTCCCAGGGAGAGGCTTCCAGAGGGGTGGGGGGACGCTGATGACAGGGGTGCAGATGAAGGTAGGTTGGTGGGTGGGTGGGTGGGTGGGTGGGAAGGAGCAAAGGAAGTAGGAAAAGGGATACAGGCTATGGGGCCTTACTACTACTACTGTCCCAATAATTGTGATAAATTGAGTTGTGTAATATATTGACGAAAAATGACTAAACTGAGACTCAGATGTTGGTCATACTTGTCTATGAGAAGACAAGAATCACTAGGAAAGATAGTAATGCTAGGAAAGGTTGAAGTCTGCAGGAAAAGAGGAAGGCCCAACATGAGATGTATTGACTCAATAAAGGAAGCCACATCCTTCAGTTTGCAAGACCTAAGCAAGGCTGTTAATCATGGAATGTTTTAGGGTTGCTATGAGTCAGAAGTGACCTTATGGCACATAATATACCACCCATAATGTATTGGGTTATATAACGGATGAAATCAATGATTATGAAAGTCTGGCATAAATAAGTTTAGGACTGGAATTAACATCACTGTGGAGTTTTAAGGGTATTGATTCTACCACTGATCCATAATATCTTTTTGAGATTGCATCTGCATCAGTGTAATGGTGCCCATACTTGTTTTCATATAGTAGTCATTTTGTTACTGTCTATGCATCCATAGAAAAATCTACTAAAATTCTGAGTTAGAAAGCTGCTGGATGTTCGGAGTGGGACTACTCCCCACAGAACCTCCTCTAAATCTACAGTACAGCTTCTGTGATTCCTAATGCTACCCAGAAATAACAAGGGTAGCTCTAGGAATTGCCCGAAACTCTAAGGTTTTACCCCATAGTCCTCCTGCCCCCAGCCCTCCTGCTGGTTTCCAGGTTTGATCTAGCAACTCTACTTTGAAAGCATGCATAGTTGTTGAGCAATGGCTTTCAGGATACATTTCCCCTCTTCTGCTAGTACCATCTTATACTTTTAGTTTTTATTAATTAGATTGTCTCCTGCTCAAAAGTGACCTTAGTAAAAAAAAAAAACACCTCCCAGTTTTACATGTTGCCCCAGGCTTTGTCTATCCCATTTAGGCAGCAGGGAGTAACCCTGGCATGGGATCTAATCAGGGGTCATTTCGTAGAAAAAGAGCTAGGGGAACTCATTAGCATAACTCATTAGCATATGCCACACCCCCTGACATCACCGGAAGTGTGCCATAAGGCCACACTCCCTGACATCACTGGAAACGTGTCATAAGGCCACACACCCCGCCCCCAATGGTCCCCGCCGCCGGCCTTGCAGCTCCACTGCCGAGCCCCATGAGGGGCCCGGCGGTGGACCTGCAAGGCTGGCGGGAGTGCAAGGACCTCTGGATCTAATCAATACTATTGTTCTGTTCGCTCTGTGCCAGTGTGCACCAGGCTTTCTTAATTTCCTTTTTCAACCATAGCTTCTACTATATTGTTGATGGTTTCATAAGTTCCCTTGTGAATTGAACATGGGTTGTGGCATAATGGACTTGAGTTGGAAGATGTATGAAGCCTTGCTGAGCAACCAGAAGCACCATGTAGATGCCTTGGATCCTGGCCATGGCTGTTAAAATCCTACTCCCACAGAAAGAGTGGTACAGCATATCTTACCTAGGAAAGTGTTTGAAATATATTCGGACACCTGGTTCCCTGATCGGCTCATTTCGGATAGGTGTGTCAGCTCCCGGTTCAACATTCTCTTGAACTGGTGTTTAAAAAAAATAAATAATAGCTTGTTAGTTCCTCTGGATGATGACTTCAAGATAAGTTAAACTTGGAATTAAATACTAGAATGCACAAAATATCTTTAGAAATAAACTATTAATAAAGAAATGTTTTCTATACTTTGAGTTGCACACAAAAGTTCTGTTTCACAAATAGTGGAATACAATGAAGAATGGTGCAAGGAACCATTCCAGGAAAATACCTGGAGACTTTGGGGGTGGATCCAGGAGAGGGCAGGGGCTGGGGAGGGGTCTCAGTATGGTACAATGCCATAGAGTCCACCCTTCAAAGCAGCCATTTTCTCCAGGGGAGCTGATCTCTGTCAGCTGGAGATCAGTTGCAAAAGCCAGAGATCTCCAGGCCCCACTTGGAGGCTGGTAACCCTGAACCATTCCTTCCATTAATGAAGAATGGTACAAGGAACCTTGCTCTAGCAGTAGGTCCTACTGAGGGAACACACCCTTTCCGCCACAGCAAGGCTCCTTGCCCCAACAGAATAGACCCGGCAGCAGACAACGGCTTCCTTAATTAAAAAGAACTTTAGATCTAACTCCTTATGTTTGAACAAGATTATAATGCTATCAGGTCATTTTCTTTTTAAAACCTAATTGTTAAATAATAAAATAATATTTTTCTTTTTAAAAAACAAATATATTTTACAGCAATTTTTTATTTTGGACCTTAAAAGTCTCTCTTCAGTTTTTATTACATAATATCAAACAGGTATTGTCCTCCTTTACAATTACAATAACATTTTACAGAAATAGCTAACAGAAGAAAAAATATACCATCAGCTTAACATCTGGATAAATTATTATGCTGGTATATAACTTGAATATATTTAATGTTAATGCCGATAAAGTGATGCTCCTAGTTTTCATACCATTCGGTTTTTATCCTAATGTTAAGATGCTCTTTAAATTACAGCTCTATGTATCCATACAAAATGCATCCAACTCTATAGGAACACAAATATCAGTCAGATACATACTTTTATCCTAAACACACAGCACACAGTTGGCATTTATTATCTGCTTTTAGTGATTTAAACCCACCTTGATGTAACCCCAAGATACAGATAATAAGTAATTTGCCTCAGGCATTTTTGGAAGACAGCACACCGCAAGCAACAAATCCCTTATGAAGAATCAGCAGATCAGAGGGAGGAATTCCTCAAGAACGAGGATGCCCCAATTTCCCAGTCAATGAAAAGATTAATATTTGTAAAAAAACAAAAACAAAAAACCAGCAGTTCCAGTAATCACAGCTATTTGCCAAGCCAAAACAACGCTGAGGTTTGTATTTCAGTTTTGCAAAAAGGCTGTATTGTTGGAGTTTTTGTTGGCAGAAGACAAAAATCACATGAAGGAGCTAGTCCAAATATTTCCAGCAAGCTGCCTTGAAGCATTTATGAATTATGAATTGTCCTGGCTGCTTAGTTGGCTGATGGGATCTCTCATTCCAGATTAGTATTCCTTAGCTGAAGTGAGCGAGGAAGAAATGACGACGGCTTTTGTAGGTATTGCCGGCTTACAGCCATCTTTTCAAAAGGAAGATTAAAATGGAGGAAGCCCCATGCATATTTAAATATGTCAAAATGAGGCAAGCCCCTCACAGTCACTGCACTGCCATCCTAGAACATTCCCCTTTCACTCGTCAAGGTTTTTAAAGCAATTTTTTTGCATGCAGATTTTCCATTAAATTGGTTTTGTACTTCTTTGCATGTTAAAATATAGACAGAAAATACATTTTAGCATACAACACCTCAACAGAAAACAGAAAATGTTTAACTGAGCCACATTCAGTAGTTTTCATCTAGGCTGTCCTTTGTAAGCAGTGTCTGCAGAGCAGAGTGTAAAATTATTTCCACCTCCTGTCCTCTAAAACAAGTTGCTTCAGAAGCCTCATTTTATTCAGGATGTTAGAAATTCATTTGCCATTCATGCAGCAAAGGAGCTAGCTCATTCCAAACCCTGCCTACTCTTAAGTCAATACAAGAATCTAAACAAAAACTAAAAATACAATTAAAGTGAAATAAACCAAATTGCATCATCACTGACAGTCAAAACACTGCTTTGTATCCCCCCCCCCTTAAGGTGTCATCCTGTCAGGAAATTCCAAACAATAAAGGTGAGTTTACAATTATTTCTATTTCTTGATATGAAGGAACAGTGTTGTTTTGTAATATAAAACCACCCTCATCTCTATTCCCTCTTTAAGAGTTCATATACTGATAGTCCAAAGAATACGTAGGTACCATGGCAACAGTATCACATGATAATCAGCCTCTTTTACTATAAGACTTTCTTTCAGATTACTGTCATGCAGCTGTAATAGCCCCTGTTGTAGGAATTCCTACATCACTTTAAACAAATTTCAAGCTCATTTTCAACATCTAAAGGGAATTATGAACAAGACTAATAGTGTAGAATATTCAAGACAAATTGTCTGAGATGTGTATTAGCTTGAATTGCACAATCAAGTTTTTTCCAGGAAACAATTCTCACCCATTTCTGAAAAATTGATCAGCATGTTAGGTCACAAAAATATGCCATGATGATTTGTATCATGTGTTGTTTCATGGATGAATACATCTGAGTCACAAAATACGAAGTGTGACATATATTTGCATCAAGATTGTATTCTCGCAAGTTCCAACATGGTTTAGGGTTCATGATAATTAAACAATAGAGTACTACTAGAACTATTTCCTTTTCAACCACATAAACACCTATCCAATTCTGTTGCACAGTGATCTTGAACTATGATAACAGATGTCACCCCTTTTTAAACCTTCTCCTAAATGCAGTTCTTTTATCATAGAAATCAAACAGAGAGCCGTGGCTGAAGGGGTCATGGCTCAGTGGCAGAACATTTGCTTGCAATGCACATGGTGGCAGCTTCAACCCCCAGCATCTCCATTTAAAATGATAAAGTAGCATGTAATATGACAGATTGTTACCACAGAATCTGAAGAGCAGCTGGCCAGTCAGAATAGACAATACAAGACGGGGACCCGCGATACTCGCGGGGGGGGGGAGAAGAGCTCCGTCTCCTCCATCCCCCCCCGCTCGATCTCCCCGAGGAGGAGGCGGCGGCGGTGAGGCCGGTCCTCCCCCCCGCCTGGCTCCGAGGAGGAGGTGGCGGCAGAGAGGCCAGTCCTTCTCCCCCCCCCTTGCCGGGCTCGGCGGTGGCAGCGGCGGCAAGGCCGCTCCGAGGCGGCGGCGGCGGAGAGGCCGGTCCTTCCCCCCCTTTGCCGGGCTTGGTGGTGGCGGCGGCAAGGCCAGTCCTCCCCCCGCCCGGCTCCGAGGAGGCGGCTGCGACGAGGTCAGCTACAGAGCATTCTGTGCGCATGCGCACGGAATGCTCTTGCACTTTCGGGGGGATTTAAACATCCCCCCGAATTTTTTTCTACTTTTAGCATTTTTGTGCACACGTGGGGACTGGCCCACATGTGCACAAACCTCCCCCTCCCCCCCAAGTGCCCCAGGAGCGCTGATTTAGCGATCCACACTCCAGGGGCAACTTGGCTATTAGATATATAGATTGGCCTTGATAGACCAATAGTCTGATTCAGTATAAGACAGCTTCATGTGTTTAGATGCCTCAAAATGGCAACATATATGCAATCTTCATCTTTCCCCAATGTGGCCATAGAACTGGGGGTGGACTTTGAATTCTAAAAAATAGTATGCCCCCCACATTGCTATTTAACAATAAAAATTCTCAAGAGACTCATTCACTCAAGAGTTTCCCGAATCTGTCATTTACTTTGGTATCAGAGCTATTCTGCAGTGACAGAATATATCTTGTATCTCTGGCATTTGACTATCCTGTTTTCCTTACTTTCCCCCCCCCCCCACTATGAAAATGCAAGGATGTGTGGTCCCACTCTCTCTCATACAGGGTTGTCTAATAACAACAGTGTCAGTTTACAGTTCCAGAAATTAAAGACCTACTCGACCCTGGGTTGAGTGTTCTGTAGAAATTCCATTTCACTTCCAACCATTGTTGCCTTTGGTCCTTTGAAATAAGGACTATTGGCTATCCTAATATCTTCATTGGTTTTCCCCACTGTTGATCCCACAGCCTACATCTTATGCCAATAATAGCTAGGAGAGGAGTTTGATAGGTAAACAGGCTTATTCTTTGTTTTCCATTTGTCAGTGGATTATATTTGGCCATGTAATTCATCTGTTGAAATGCTTCAAGTAACATGTATACTAGAACATCTTTAGGTGAGAATTGAAATCGCCCAAATACAACTATTTTGCATCTTGGATTTGAACATGTTCTGAAACCACAATCAAAGCTGCTCCTGCCAGTTGCTCTTCAGCACTTGCGTACTGCAGCTTGGGTTTGAATATGCAATCATGTGCATATTTACTAGCAATTGTGGTTGTCATAAATTTAAAAAAATGCTTTAGGGTCTGTATTATTTGTATGTAGGTTCTGAATGTACAAAGGCATGAAGAGGAAGTACATTGCTAATGATTACCTAAAAACAAAACAAAAGTGATACATGGATTCAAATGCAATATAAACTACAATATACCTGTAAAACCTGTCTTTTCCTTTGGCAAGCCAAGAGCTAAATATCTGCATCCCATTCGCAGAAAGACTATGAACAAGATTCTTTCAACACATGCAGAACCAGACCCTGCATATTGCCTGCTGGCATTTTCAGCTTCAGAGGCAAAGGCTGGAAGAGGAGCATCACATGGCCAGAGGCAGCTTCTCTGTGCGTCACTCTCCTCCTGGCACATGATGGGTTTACTCAGGAGTATGTCATAAGATACGGGCGAAGGAAGGTGTGAATGATGCTTGGAGTTAAGGTTAGGAATCCCAGCCATTTGGACACACGGGGGAATGACTTTCAGCTCCTGATCTCACTTTGGGCTGGCATTAATGGACTGATGTGACAACAAAACCAAGGGAAACCAGTTTCAAACCAAGGAATAACAGGTCTTCGATGAAGCAATTCTGACAGCTAGAAAAAGAGAAAAATATAGGCAACCCCCTACATAATATTATCCAGATAATCTCAGAAATCTAACTTTGAAATATGAATGAAGCATCTTGTTTGTTTACTTCAATTACACTCTGCTCTAGTGGTGACTCCAAGTAGCTTATATTGGTTTCTTCTCCTCCATTTTACCCTCCCAACACCCCTGTGGGGTAAGGATAGTCTGAGAGCATGTGAATGGCCCCAGGTCACCTAGCAAGCTTCCATGACAGAGAGGGGATCTGAACCTGGACCTTAAAGATCCTAGTCTGACATACTAACACCCATACCACACTAGCTCTAATAAGCAGTAAACAGGGATTTTATTCATATTGACTCTAGATCAGAGAGGTCTGCCTGTGGTACCGTTCTCAACTCCCTATAAATTAAAATCTGGCTGGCCCTGAGATTTCCATGACAGTAGTCTGATTAGTCTCTTTCTTTCTTTCTTTCTTTCTTTCTTTCTTTCTTTCTTTCTTTCTTTCTTTCTTTCTTTCTTTCTGTCTGTCTGTCTGTCTGTCTGTCTGTCTGTCTGTCTGTCTATTTTATTAATTTTTCAAAGCATAACAGAGCTTAACAGTATTATGGTAGAGGTTTTCATGAACTCAGTTCAATTCAAGTCTAATAGCATAACATGCATAATCCAAGCCTTAACTGTATACTAATGTTCAGAGTAGAAAAGGTTATAAATACTGTATGCATTGACATTTTTCAAGTTATATGTGGTAAATTCAACAATCAATAGCCCTAATCGCATTGACCACACATAAATTAATGACTAGACACTGCAAGAAAGAGAATAGTTTAAAGGTAGATCAATTTAAGATACGCAGGATTGTGGGGTTGATTAGTCACTTTCCATGGGGGGAAAGGCAGAGGCTGTCGCTGCCCTCAGAATACACCTCCTTCCAGTCTCACAGATGCTGAATTAAGTGGTGATCTAAAGAACCATTTGTCTCATGGGAAATAGTTAATCTTTTCCTATCCTATCACGTCTAGCAGTTAACAATGCCCTACAAAGGTGCAGCTTCAAAGCTTTAGTCCTATCAAATTCTGCACTGTTTCCAACACTGACATTAAACCCTAGCCATCCAGGCTTCCTTGTCAAGATTATCAAAGCAAAATCCTGTCTTCTTAAGTGTCCTTTTGAATAAAAAAAGGGGAGGTTACTGTGGAACTTCATGCATCATGGTTCTAATTTTATATTCATGTTTGCGTTCTATTATTATGAGCACGGTTGAAAAAAAAAATCAGTCAGTTCTCTGGCTCTCACTGTAAGTAACATCAGTATGCTGGCCTGAAACCAAAGCTCCAGTCCCTGCCCCTAATTGCTCCCTGAGGTTGCTGGCTCCAGCCTGGCAACCCTCGTTCATAGCCACATTTCTGAACACACAAGGATACAGAGGGATACCAAGTTCCCACTGGGGGCAGGGGATCCCCATCCACAGCTCCTGTTTCCTGCTTCTACTCTGACAGGTCTGGGAGGGGGGGAAAGAGCCATGACGCAAAAGTGTGATGTCACTGGAGAAAACCCAGAAGTGACATCATTCCACTCTAGGAATCGCTGGAAACTCTACAGTTTTACTATAGAGACATGAATCACCTCCTGAATCACCTCATGCCATTGCCCAATGGCAACCCTCATGTCACCCCACTCCGGATTTCCACCAGTTACTAGCTGGCAACCCCAGGGATATATAAAGTTGGGCATGTTCAGAACACTGAAAGGAGATGAACACATGCAACAAGAAAAATGGAATAGTAAAAAAAGAGAGAGTTAATATCATTAACTTCTACCATGAGTGCCTACTTACTGATGAAAATTAGCCTCAAGCTGTCTTTGTGAAGTCAAGAAATACTATTCTCCCAAACATACAAGGAAGAAGAAGAGGAGGAGGAGGAGGAGGAGGAGGAGATTGGATTTATACCCCACCCTTCACTCGGAGTCTCAGAGCGGCTTACAAATTCCTTTCCCTTCTCCTCCCCACAACAGGTGAGTATAATGTAGTGGAGTTCCAGGTGTGGCATAGTGAAATCAGCTCAAGTTTATTAGTTACATCAGAACTAAGCATGCACTGGTCGTTCCGAGGTCAGCTTATATGCGTGAACACACTCACACCCAACACCCCCCCCAATTCCCGTGATAGGCTGTATTTAAAAGACCCAGTCTATGATAGCTGTATATTAAGATCTGGGCAACCTTACTGGTGCACACTAGGGTCCATGGTGGCTATTGTTATATGGACAGAAGGTCTGCTCGACTGCGTGGCCTGGCTAGCGCCACCGCGGCTATCTTAGTATATAACACCCCTTCCCTCATAGTTCTAAAGTACTAGCACACATAGTCCCGTAAGTACTCTCGGTGCCGCTGCTCTCTTGTCGAGCGATGCAGTTCTGACGGAGGGCTGCCGGGGTCTCAGTTCATGTTGGCTTGGCCGGTGTGGGGCCCGGAATCCTCAGCTGGTCCGGGATTTAATGCTGGAGAGGAGTCGGGGGGTGGAACTGCTACCCTGTCGGACTCTGCTGGCCTCTGTGCTTGCACTTCCAGATCCGGCTCTACCTCGCTGTCCTCAGCCTCCTGGGCTTCTTGGTTGTCCAAAGGCAGCAGACGGCGACATAGCTGGTCTACGTGCCTTCAGAGTAACTGACCATCTTCCATCAAGACCTCGTAGGAGAGAGGTCCTGTCACCCTTGCCACCCAGGCTGGGATCCATGGCTATCCGCTTGCATAGTTCCTCGCGTACACGGGGTCTTTCGGGAAAAACCCGTGGGATGCCTCTTGAGATACAGAGTCCAGACCGTGGTCAGGGGCCTGATCTGGGTGTAGGTGGTCCAGCCGGGTAGTCAACCTCCATCCCATTAGGAGGTCTGCGGGCTCTTGCCTATGGAAGTGTGTGGGGTCGTCCATTGCCAAACAAGAAGGTGGCTAACTGGTAGTCCCAATCGCCTTGGACGATCCGGCAGAGTGCTTCCTTGGTAGTGCGTACCATCTGCTCTGCCTGTCCATTCGTGGCCGGGTGGAATGGCACCGAGCAGACGTGCTGAATTCTGTAGTATTGTGTGAAGTCTCAGAATTCGGCTGACATAAAGGCGGTCCTGTTGTCCGACACCAGGGTGTTGGGTATGCCGAGGGTGCTAAAAATCTTCCATATGGCTTTGATCACAGCCCAGGATGACGTAGAGGAGATGGGGAGTACCTCTAGCCACTTGAAGTAGGCATCTACTAGTATGAAAAATGTCTGTCCCTGGAACGGGCCTGCAAAGTCCAAGCACAGGTGGGCCCAGGGCTTGTGGGAGGGTTCCCACAGATGTACTGGGCCCCTGGGGGGAATTGGCTTTGTCTCCTGGCATGCTTGGCAGCTTTTGACCTGATCCTCTATCTCCCTGTCCATGCCGGGCCACCACACATAGCTGCACACCAGGGCTTTCATGTGCACGATCCCCGGGTGGGTTTCGTGCCGTGCCTCTAGTATGTATTTGCACAGGGGGGGCATGGATGATGGCCGTACTACCCAACAGGAGAAAGCCTTTGTGCATCGACAGTTTGTCCCGCTGGGACATATAGGCTGCAAATTCTGGGCCCACCCGACCTGTGGGCCAGCCCCTCCCCACCCTGTCTAGAACCCGGGACAGGATGCGGTCCTTTTGAGTGTGGTTGGAGACCTTGGGTACCTGAACCAGTCAGTTAGGGAGGTCCTCCAGCAGCACAATCTGGTGAGCTGGAGCTGGATCCAGTTTGGAGTCGGGCAGCGGAAGGCAGCTGAGAGCTTCTGCGTGGCCCATCACCTTGCCGGGTCTGTGGGGCAGGGTGTATTGGTAACCCACAAGGAAAATAGACCACTGCAGCACCCTTGGTGACAACATCTGGGGTGTTTGGCAGTCCAGGGGCAAGAGACCCAACAGTGGCTTGTGGTCTGTGATGATGGTGAATGGCCGGCCATACAGATAATCATGAAACTTCTGGACTCCCGCCATGATCGCTAATGCCTCCTTGTCTATCTGAGCATAGTTTCGCTCCACCGAAGAGAAGGTGTGTGAGTAATATGCTACCAGGACTTTGTGGCCATCCCTCAACCTGTGTCCCAGTACTGCCCCCACCCCATAGGGCGATGTGTCACACGCGAGCACCACAGGGAGGGATTCATCAAAACGGGCCAAGACGACATTTGAAACCAGCAAGTCCTTAATGGTCCAGAAAGCCATGGCATGGCTGCCAAGGGGCGTTTTTGTCTGGGAGGCAGTGGAGGGGCTCGGCCATGGCTGCCTTGTGCAGGAGAAAAGAGTGGTAAAAGTTCAACAGGCCCAGGAAGGCTTGTAGCTTCGCTTTAGATGAGGGGTTGGGTGCATTAATGATGGCCTTGATCTTTTCTGGTGTGGGGTGGATGCCGCTGGCATTGACTTTAAAACCCAGAAACTCAATGCTGGGGACCCCAATCAGACACTTCTCCTGCTTTACCTTCAGCCCGGCTGTGTCGAAGCGCTAGAGGACAGTTCACAGGTGGTCAGCGAAAGCTTCAGACAACGGTGCTGCAACGGTCGAAGAAAGGTTGCACTCCGGGGATCCCTTTCAGTAAACAGTCCGTCATGTTTTGAATGTCCCTGGAGCTACACTCACTCCAAATTGCAGCCGCCTGACCTTAAACGCCCCCTGGTGGGTCACTATGGTCTGGGCCTCCGCTGTGGCTTTGTCTACCAGCAGTTGTTAGTAGGCTTGCGCTAAGTCTAGTTTGCCGAAGACTTTTGCACCGGTTAGGGATGCCAGTACATGCCTGACACGGGAATGGGATATGCATGGTCCTGGAGGGCTTTATTTATGGTGCATTTGTAATCTGCACAAATGCGGATGTCCCCGTTTGGTTTGACCGGGGTGATGATTGCAGTTTCCCACTTTGTGTGGGGTACCAACTCCAGGACCCCTTGGCTGACCAGGCGGTCGAGTTCAGCCTCGATCTTGGGCCGGAGGGCGAACGGGGGCC
This sequence comes from Gekko japonicus, assembly GCF_001447785.1. Taxonomy (NCBI): domain Eukaryota; kingdom Metazoa; phylum Chordata; class Lepidosauria; order Squamata; family Gekkonidae; genus Gekko; species Gekko japonicus. The sequence continues at coordinate 2,476,344 of NW_015169172.1, forward strand.
ATTGGGCTTTCAGGTGGAGTGGACGGACCACCAGATCTAGGGTCAGGGCAACCGGGGGACCTGTGTACTGGCCTAGCAATCCATCGAAAATGGTGGGGAACTCATCGCACACCTTACTGAAGTTTCCCATCTGCACATTTTGTATTCTGGTGATAGCCAGACCCAAGGCATCGAACCAGGCTAGGCCCAGTAAACTGGTGAGATGGCCCTTAATTATGACCAGCTCCAATGGGCCCTCAAACACCTTGTATTTTACACGGAACTGGCCCACCCCTTTAGTGGCTACGGGATTCTTTTGGAAGTCCCTGAGCATGAGGCATGTGTCTTTCAGTGGGGGTCTCCCTTTTGGGCAGATCGTGTGGAGGGTCTTCTCTGACATTATTGAGAGGGAAGACCCAGTGTCCAGTTCCATTATGCACGGGGCGCCCTCTATCAAAACAGTCACTTTGATCTTATTGGTAGACCCCCCAGGGCAAGAAATGTACCTGGTTTCGGTGGACTGATGTGCTGTAGAGGTCCGCTGATTTTTGGTGTGCGGTGGCACATCGGTGGTTTCCTTTGGAGCAGCAGGTGTGGGCGATGTGGCCCTGCTTTCCACAGGAGTGGCAGACGGCATCCCGGAACCAGCAGGACCTCCGTTCATGGGCTTCTCTGCAGCTTGCACAGGCCGCTGGTGTGCTGGAGGATGCAGTGGATGGTGATGGGCGAGGGTCATGGTGAACAGGCCGACGGACCTGAAGCACCTCTTTCTTATCTGAGGAGGCTGGGAACCCCCTGGGGATACCTGGTGTGTCATGGCAGATGGCGGACGATCCCAATACGATTACTTGAATGTGTTGGCAGTCTGGAGTGCTGTCTTGAGCTTGAGATCGGTGGTTCCCATGAGTTTTCTGTGTAGCTTGGGATCGCGGAATGCCCCAGACGAACTACGTAAGGATGATTTCGTCGACCCCTGGCAGCTCGCAGTCAATAGCTAGCTGGCATAGTTCGGCCATGCAGACGGTGGCTCCTTCTCCTGACTTTTGCATTCGCACCCATAGGTCTGTGCGTCTAGCCATTTTCATGGGCTTTGGCACGAAATACTCATTCAAGACTTTTAGAAGGTCCTCGTACGTTTTGTCGGCCAATGTTGCCGGAGCTATGAGCCCCTTGGCCAGATGGATGGTAGCTACCCCACACAAGCTTAGGAGCAGGGCCCATTTCTTACCGGCATCGGTAATGTCGTGGAAGGTGAGGTAGTTTGTCAGCTAGTCAACCCAGGCTTCCCAGAACTCTGGATGCATGTGGTCGAATACTTCGATGGTTCCTGGAGCTGCAGCCATGACTCGAGGACAGTGCGGGGAGTGATAATCAGGGGAACGGGGTGCAGTGAGGTGCTGCTGGGGAGCGATGTGGGGCCTGAGAGAGCTCTGACAGAAACTGCTCTTTTCAAGAACACCTCTGTCAGAACTATGGCTTGTCCAAGGTCATCCAGAAGCTGTGAGTGGAGGAGTGGGGAATCAAACCCAGTTCTCTCAGATAAGAGTCAATGCTCCTAACCACTACACCAAAGAAAAGAGAAGTATATGTGATTTGCCTAAGGTCTCTTACAATATTTGATTTAATTTGTCCACCAAATCTGTTCAACTGGAAAACACTTCTGTTCTTAAATAAGACTTATAGATTTTTAAACAAGACTTATACTTTTGCAACTTGTATAGATACAGGTCTCTTGCTGGTGATCAATGGTGTTTAAACAACCAAGAACAGGCCTACCAGTCCAAAGCAGAAATAACATGTCATAATCACTGAATTACTTATTGCACAGCCTAAGGACAAGGTTTGATAGTAGTTTTGCCTGATTTTCTTCCTCCCAGCCTGAATGCCAGAATATAAATTTGTTCAGAGAACTAGAGCTTGGTAATATGGAGCTGTTAAAAGTTACAGTATTTTGTTATGAGACAGGCTGAGGATTTGTGGTGCAACTGAGAGAACTGAGAGGGACTTGTTGATAGTATCCCTAAGAGCACCTTGAAACCCCTCATGGCCAGCTTTAATTAGCCAAGAGGGGCACAGGTCAAGGCTGCATGTGGTTGGGCTTACAGTTGAGATCAATCTGTCAACTTCCTCTAGGTTAAGCGGACTGAAATAATCCAGAATGGGACCAGAAGATGTGCATGGAGCCTCAAGTTCGCTCACTGTCTCAACTGTGGCGGGAAGGTCGCAGCGGAGTGACAAGACTATCTGCAAAATAGCTCGCAAAGGCCTCACAGCCGATATCTAATTCCCTAGTGTTTTGTCTGCCCTGTGGCAAGACTGTTAAAGACCAAATCATTCTATACAATTGTGCTGGGCATGAGCTTGCAGATGCAATCGTGGCTGCATAGAACTCCCTCTTTGCAGCTTTGACTGCCATCTCATAGGATCTCATAAACGTCCTATAAGATGCTCTTGTTGCTTCATTGCGAGCATGCTGCCACTGTCTCTCTAGCCGTCTGAGCCTTTGCTTCATCAGCCTCAGCTCCTGGGTATACCAGGGAGCCAGCCTAGAGTGAGGGCACAGAGGGCATCTGGGAGCGATCTCGTTGATGGCTATCATGAGTCGGGCATGCCAGTCCTCGACTAGCTCATCCAGCGAGCCGCCAGGGGGCATTGGACCCTGAAGAGCCATCTGAAGCCGCAGAGGGTCCATTTGGCTCCGTGGGTGAGCTAAAATATGCTTGCCGCCCAAACAGGGTTGGGGTGACACATTCACTCGGGCCTTCAGGGCATGGTGGTCCGACCATGGAACTGCCATCGCAGTCATCCAGTCCACTGTGACCCCCGCTGCAAAGATCAGTTCAAGCGTGTGACTGGCTCGATGAGTGGGGGCTGTTACATATTGGGAGAGTCCCAGCGCCACCATGGACGACACATCTGAAGCCGCAGTGTCAGCATGGACATTGAAGTCACCCAAGACTATCAGTCTAGGGTGCTCCAATGCCCAGCCTGACACAGCCTCCACCAGGGATGATAGGCTATCAGTCAGTGCATTGGGTGGTCAGTAAACCAGCCAAAAAGCCAAACTCTCCCCAGCTTCCCACACAAAGCTTGCACACTCAATGCCTGTGAGCCTCGGTACTGGGAGTGCCCTGAAGGAGTAAGTCTTCCAAATGAACAGAGCTACTCCCCACCCCACCCTATAGTCCGAAATTGGTGAAGGACCGAGAATCCAGGAGGAGCCAACTGGGAGAGGGCAACTCTCTCTCCGTCTTGTACCCAGGTCTCGGTCACGCATGCCAGGCCCACATCCTGCTCCAGCAGGGAGTCACAAAGGACTGAGATCTTATTATTTATGGACCTGGCGTTGCACAACACCAATGTCGGAGTGGGGTTTTTAATCCTCGCCCCACTGCCTGCCACCTTTGGGATGGGACACAGACTGGAAGGTGGCCGAGCTTCTCTATTTCTCTGCCCCCTTCCCTTCCATTTCTGCCTGGTCCCACTGCTATACTTCCCCTCCCCAGGAGCACTGGTATTCCCTGGCCCTGTAAGGGCTAATGAGCTGAACAGACGTGAAGTTTAGAAGTACTTGGTGTATATGTGTGTGTGTGTGTGTATACATACATATATATAGCTTGCTTGCTTGGTATATAGCTTGCTTGTTTAGGTATACTAACATCACTTTTGAAATTTCCAGAGTATCAACTGCTTTCAAATGCTCCAAAGAAAGGCATTCTTTCCTTCTGCGGCATTCTGCCAATTGTCTACTATATCTTCAGGGGAAAGATGTACAACTTTGCCTACTTAGTTCAATTAAGGATATAAAATTCATTCCTTTGGGGAAAAAATTTAAAAGCTAAATCAAAGACTGTGAAAAGACAAAAGAATCTGTAGCATACTCTCAAAAGAGGAAACAACTAGTTTGCAATTAACCACCTTGCATTAACTTAATGAATGCAGTAGATCACACATTTCAAAAGAATTTATGAGTTTAAATTATAATAATTTTATGCTCCTGTACAACTGGATTAAATTGCATCATCTTATCTACGATCTTAACATTTTATGTATATACACTACGTAACAAAAATAGTGTGCACTTCTGAATACATGATTAAATTTAAAACCCATGATCTTATCTTCTTAACAATGATCTTATCTTAACAATTCTTAACAATAGTTGACAACATATGCAGATCTATGAAAAACAGATCCCAGTTGTAAGGTTTTCCTGTTATGTATGTTTTCAAACTACTGTAAAAGCAATTATGACCTAATTAACTCAGTTGTCCTTCAATTAACGAACTCAAATTTTGGAAGCATCCCTCACTCTTTTTTAAAGTTTTGGAAGCATCCCTCACTTTTGTAAAAAAAACATTGTGACTGCAATTTTTTTCAAATTTTGGGGATTTACCGTAGATTATACCAGTTCAATTTTAACAGTAGTTTTCATTCCTTATCTGAACAACTGTGTAATGTATTTACAGTAATAGGTTTGTCATCCCTTCATCAAAAAGTGAGTATTTGACCTGAGAAAAGTGAGCATAGCAGACCAAAAGAATGCTGGTTCTCTGGTTTCCTAAAGAAAGAAGATGCCTCAGTTTTGCCCACCTGAGAAGTCAAGAGAGTCAGTTCACATGTTAACTTCTTCAATAAGGCTCTGGGTGTACAGACCCCTGTTTGGCTGCACTGCCTCCAGAAGAAAGGAGAGGCCAAAGCAAGCAATTTTTATCTGAAAGCACTTCTAGGCTGAGTTCAGACTGGCAGTTTGGCCCAATATAGGCACGTTTCACAAACGGATTACTGGGGCCGGTTCACACAGCCACAGCTGTCAGGCATTCCCCAGCCATACTCAACCCATCCTATGACGATTCCCTACTGCGTAAAAAAAGTACCAGGTGAAAGCAGTAGCAAAACCCTGGAGGGTGTGTTGACCCCACTTCCCGGAAGTGTGCATGCTAAAAGCCACAAACAAGCCACATTGCTGCGCCTCTGCGCATAGGCACGTGTTGCTGGAGTGAAAAACAGCTGCTTACAGCCACTCCTCCACCAGGGGTGGGCCAACAGTGCAAACGCTCCCTTGCGCCTCCTCCCCAGTATGCTCCCGCATCAGTAGGTGCAGTGCGACCGGGAATCCCTGGCACAACTTGGTCCGGGTCTTCTTGCCTCGCCTCCCTCGCACTTTATATTGCCAGTCTGTCCTCAGCCCTAGTTTATGTTTAGCTGTCCATCAACCCAGAGTCTTGCAGCCTCTGGCTATAATCTCTAGTCCTCCCTTTCCCAACAACAGGCTCCCTCTGGTAGTCACGTCACTAAACCTGTGTCATTAAATCTTGCAATTACTGTCTTCTGAACACAAATCCATAACACAAATCAAGAGTAATTTCACTGAGATTTTCTTTCTTGGCTTGGAATGTGAAATTGGACTCTGCATGAGTTGCCAGTGTTCACCCTAAATGGACTACTTTGTATGTGCACATGTGAGAAGCTTTCATTGTGCCAATCACACAAAGGTTTATTGCCTTTTAATCCAATTAGAAATTTAATCTTTTTAAAAGTCCACTTTTCTTTTTTTTAAAGATATTTTTATTAAAACACATACACAAAACTTATCATTGTCCAAGAATATAAAACATTTTATATAGAGAAGACTATTACAAATAACACACTTTATGATAATAAGGATTAGAGGGGAATAGCTTTGTTGTAGACAAATATTCAGCAACAGGAGACCACAGTGTAATAAATTTCTATTGTCTACAGAACTCAATGGAAGTTGATGCATTAGTAATTTTTCCCATTATAAAAAGGTCCCATAATTTAATGGCCCATTGTTCACTCATGGGTGTTGAAGAATCTCTCCACTTTGCTGCAAGTAAAAGTTTAGCAGCTGTTAACAATATGGCCAGCCTTTCAGAGTCTATTTTATTTAATATTCTAAAAGAACAATTGCAGGTATATTATCTAGGTGAACACCCATAATCTGTTCTATTTGGGAAAGAATTAAATCCCAAAAAGCATACATTTTTGAGCAAACCCACCAATTATGTAAAAAGTCAGAAGAACATCCACATAACTTCCAATATTTAACAGAACTAGTTTTATATATTTTCTAAAGACGGTGCCAGTTTTCAAGGTTCTAGGGAACTGTGAAGTCCTCAAGCCAGCAGCAGAATTCGTGAGTCCCTGAGCCACTGACTCCCAGTTCAGAGCTCAGGGAAGTTCTGGACTTATAGGCTATGCAGTTTCTGAGCTTGTCTGACTATGGGAAGATCCTTGACCTACATGAGATGAAGTTTATACAAGAGTGTTGCTGTATATTCTGTGTAAGCCCCACCCTAATCCCATGTGACTAATAGCATCCTGTACTAGTCCTACTTTCATGTGAATCAGCATTACAAACTAGGAAAGAACTTGTCAAAAAAGTGAGCTTTCCCCTTCCCAGGAGTCCTCTGAGCAAGTTCATAACTACAGAGGCAATTCTGAATTGAGCTCAGTGGAGTTTTCCCATTATCAAACCAAAGCATTTGCTTTCCCCCAAGATATTACCAGAATAAATGAGGAACTAAGAGAGAAAGAAAAGCTAGTAGCTACTATAGGTGATTCAGTGCTGTCCCTGGACATAGGGAAAGGTCTAAGGTTGCAAACTTGGGGTTGGGAGAGTCCTGGAAATTTTGCCACTAGAGCTTGGAAGGGCAGGCTTTGGGGAGGGAACTAAGCAAGGTATAGTGGCATAAAGGCCACAATTCAAAGCAGCCATTTCCTCCAGGGTAACGGATTGCTGTAGTCTGAAGATAGTTGTAATACCAAGAGATCTCTGGGCCCCACCTGGAGGTTGGCAAGCCTAGAGATTTCTAACTACGTGGGAAAGAGGACAGGCTCTCCTTTTGGAACTGATACTACAGGCCAATACCAATTGATATATATGCAGCTTCATTATGACAGGAATGTGTGAACCTACTCAAAATACATTTGATTAAACTTTATACAGGGGGAAATCCAACTGACTTTGAAAAAGGCATAGGAAAAGTCTACGTCATAGTAGCAGAGGCAAATATTCCTACACATCTAAAATCAGTCCAATGATGCGCTGCATGAAAATAATATGCAAAACAATGAGCGCACATATTGGGTAGTATTTGCGTCAAAAAAGTTAAGCAAGGACTTGTCAATTGCACACATCTTTATGGTTTTCCAATCTAGAACTTGCTCTACTGGTAATCCTTAGATAATTGTTTATCTAGGGACTATAGTGTGTCAGAAGAGATTGTGCAATTTGTAGTCAAAGACGTGATCCTTGCCCCAAGGGGCTGAAAGAAAATGTTAATAAGTTCAAAGTAGTTTAGAACTCATGGGCAACTGCATACATCCTAAGACCTTTCCTTTGATGTTGAAAAAGAAAATGATTTGCCTCCTTGTTAAGTCACTCAATGCACCATTTCTTATAAACTCACATTAGTAGCTTGTTTTTGATATGTCTGTATAAATAAATAGTTGTAGTTTGTAGTTTTTCCTTAGTACAGGGAGGGACCAGGTGCAAAATGATGATAATAAGATTATTATAAAGGGACCACAGAAGAGTATTATGTCCAAGAAGAAAAAATAATCACTTTTATTCATTTGAATACATGCAAAGGTTCTCAAGGAGCATGCATGTAGAAACATGCCTATGCCTGACTAAACAAATATCGATGGGCATACAAAACAGAATTTACCAGAAACTTATTTTGTACAAAGAGAAAAGCAAAGCCAGGGGATTGTACAGTTTCAGTTAACTTCAAGAAGGAATGTGCAAGAGTTGTTCCTAGTGTATTTTAGTCATAGAGTTGCCAGCCCCCAAGTGGGGGCAAGGGATACTCCACTACATCTGGCATCCCAAGTGATCCTCCACTCCATCTGGCATTTGCTGCTCAGAGCAGGGAAACTCAGAAATGGCATCATGTCTCTCTAGGGATCTTCTGTTTTACTATAGAGTTTTGGTCAACAGAGGCATGACATAACTTCTGAGTGTTCCTGGAAGTGATGTCACACTGTTGGTCAATGACCATTGGCCATACCTTACGTCCCTGTCTCCCTATCTCCTGTTGGTTTTCAGACCAGTCTGGGAACCTTATCTGGCCATGGTCTGTTTTGAATGCACAAGTTTTTTTCCTTATAGTTGACTGAAGAAGTGGACTTCATTCAACGAAAATCGGCTTTTTATATACAAAATGGCCATTTCCTTAAAATGTAAGATGATTATAAATGGAGAAGATTCTTTTCTTCCCTAGGTGATGATGCCCCTTGAGCCACCTCAGTGGGTCTCGAAAGAGTTTTCCAATTCCTCCTCTCCTTAGCTGACTCGGGACTTTCCCATTCATCGTTAAGAGTTTATTTGGCTGCTCTCTCGGCCTACCATGTTCCAATTGACGGATGCACTTTGTTTTCTCATCCGATTTCCAAACGGTTTCTAAAAGGTTTATTACACCTCTACCCTCCTGTCAAAACTCCAGTCGCTCCCTGGGACCTTCCTCTAGTTCTACGCCAGCTCACAAGGAAGCCCTCCGAGCCACTTGCAACATGCGACCTCAAACTCCTTGCATGGAAAACTGCCTTTTTAATTGCCATTACCTCGGCTAGGTGAGTGGGAGAAATATTGGCTTTCCGGCACGATACACCTTTCCTGTCCTTTCTCCCAGACGGAGTCCGCCTTGTTCCGGACATCTCTTTCCTCCCAAAGGTGGTGTCAGAGTTACACCTGCAGGCGGAGGTCTTCCTCCCTGACTTCTTCCCAAACCCAACATCAGCGGAGGACAGATTATTACACACCTTGGACGTGAAGCGGGCTTTCCTGTTCTACCTCAGTAGAACACATACAACTAGACGAGACTCACAGCTATTAGTCTCATATGCTCCGGCATGACTGGGTACGCGCATCACGGCCCAGCGCCTGTCAAAGTGGATTGTAGGTCTAATCCATCTGTGTTACCTACTCGCCAAACAGCCATTGCCTGGCCATATCAAGGATCATTCTACCAAAGCTGTCGCGACTTCCACTGCCTTCCTCCAGGGAGTACCACTGCCTGACATCTGCAAAGCCGCTACCTGGGCCACGCCTAACACCTTCATCAGGCACTATGCCCTAGACGTCCGTACCAACACCAGTACCAACATGGGATGTCACATTCTGTCTTCGGCTACACAGTAAAAGACCTGCCAGCACCCTCCTCCAGGTAGGATACTGCTCGCTAATCTCCCATGGGTGTGAAGCACAGAGACCACGTCGAAGATAAGCAGGTTGCTTACCAGTAACTGGTGATCTTCAAGTGGTCATCTGTGCATTCACACCACCTGCCCTCCTTCCCCGCTGCTGTCAGCTTCTACATTTTTGAATAGGGGTTGATTTGCGGTGGTTTGTAGGAACTGGAGGGATGTCCACGCCCACCTGCGCATGCCCGAGGGACTGGGTGCAAAAATCCATTAAAAAAGCTTGCTACAGCACCGATCGATCCAGCACGTGCGTACTAGATCCCATGGGTGTGAATGCACAGATGACCACTCGAAGATCACCAGTTACTGGTAAGCAACCTGCTTTTTTCAATGGTTTGAGCAGACCATTTTCTCTTCTCTCCCCCTTTTTCATAAGAACATAACATAAGAAGAGCCCTGCTGGATCACATCCATGGGCCATCTAAGCCAACATCCTGTTTCAACACAGTGGTCAACCAGTTCCTCTGGAGGGCCAACTACAGGGCTGAGATGTTCCCCTGATGTTGCCTCCTGGCTCTTGGATTCAGAGGTTTAATGTCTCTGAATGTGGAGGTTCCCTCCAATCACCATGGCTAGTAGCCGCAGATAGACCTATCCTCCATGAATCGATCTAATTTCTTTTTAAAGCTGTTTATTTCTATGGCCATCACTACATCCTCTGGCAGCGAATTTCACATTTTAATCACTCTCTCATTTAACCAATTTAGAACATTCTGTCTCCTGAAGTATATTCAGTCCTCATTCAGGATTATTGGGGGGGGGTGCCTTGCTTAATTTACAGTTAAATTTTTCTTGAGAACTGGGAAGTCCCCTGAGTATGTAGAGACCATTTCCTTGATTGTGGATGGCCTGTGTTTTTCTGCTTTCATGAGAATGGCACAGACCACTTTACTATTAGACACTCTGAAGCAGCATGCATGGCAAAACTAATATGGCCCATTCTTGGAAATCCTGGCTTGGATCCAAAGCTCAGCTGCATGCAGGCACTTCTGCTTACGTGTTGGGAGAGAACAGTTCTGGGCCTCTCCCCAGTATTTCTAATACTCTGTAATCTCTGTGAGAGAAAGCAATTTATGTTCTGTCATTTATTTCACCATTGTGCAGTCACGATTAAGTAGAAGTCAAGCACTTTCATAGTCCTATCATTTTCACTCTAAGAAGTTAGCACATTTTAATTCAGTCCTGTTGAAACCAATAGGACTTTATGGTGCTTTAATTTTGGCTTGATTGTGTGATTATTTTTTTAAAAAACCTCTATGTAGTGATATGTATGTTTGATGGAGCAGGCTACATTTTAACTGAGGTGACACTTTTAACATGACTGATGTTAAATTCAAAAAAGCAATACTAGGACCAGTCTGAACTGGAAGTGAGAGTAAAAATGTAATGACTAATCAAACCAGGTCACAAACATAACACATTTGTGAAAGAAGTTCCTGATTTGTCTGAGGCAGTTAAAACAGAAAATGAGAATAGGACATAACTCTTGAGTCAAAGTCTGCTGTGTAAACTGCATGAAGTTGACTAAAGCAGCTCACTACCAAAATCCCCCTCCCCAGCTCAGGGTTGCAGGACCTCTTTAGGGAGAATGAGAATGTAAATTTCTTCTGAATAGTGTGGGTTAAATCACACAAAATGCTCATGAACGAAGGATCCTTCCTTAAGACAGTGATTTTACCTAGTTATCTCCACCCCTCCCAGGCCTATGATTTTCTAACAGTGCCATCATAAGCAGTTACACCCTACTAAGTCCATTGACTTCAATGGACTTGGAAGACAGTAACTCTGCTTAGAAGAACACTGTAAAATAACTGCCAATAACTGCCAACCTCCAGCTGATGGGATTAAAGCAAGGAGGAGAAATGAGTGTGTTAAGTGCCGCGAGTTGCTTCTGACTTGTGGTGACCCTATGAATTAACATTCTGCAAAATGTCCTGTCATTAACAGCTTTGCTCAGGTCTGCTGACTTCATGATAGAAATTTAATAAAGAAGCTTCTTTAATTTTTCTTTAAAATAATTTCTAGGACCTTTACTAGGAAGGAATGACATTTTGTTAACACTTCACTTTGGACTGTAAAGTATTAAAAAGAAAACAAACAGGAGTTCTATGTTAAATGGAAGTAGAGAAATTTGCTTCCTCTGGATATCCCAAACTGTGGACTGAGAATGCTGTTAGCAGGGACCAAGAGAGAAAGAAAAAGGGAGGGAGGGAATGAGATTGACTTCTGCCTTAGGAGAGAGGTGGGCTGAACTAAATTAATATTCCACTGCTGTTGCTTTATGTCTCCCTACATCATCTTGTAAGCTTTATTATCCCATTTTTAAAATCTGTATGCCACCAACAGTGTGCCCAGATTGATTCTGTTATATCTGAAAGGAAGGGGGAACTCTTTGAGCCCACTGTGCATTGTGATGGCATAACTGATAATCTTGTCAGGGCAAAATCTTTGAGGTGATCGCAGACGGAGTTTGCATTGCAGCTACCACCAACAATAAACCCAATGGGAACATCAGCCTTTGCTAATTTAGCAGCTGCCTTTAAATGTGTGTCCTAATAAAAGACCTGCTGCAGAAGGTCCACATGGGGAAAAACACAAGGAAGAGGAAACTTGTTGGCATTGTCTGGTGGCATGTTGGTGAAATAACACTTGCCAATCCCACTAAATTTCTTATTTGGTACCATACATACACAAACATCAACAAAAGACCATAAATAGCACACAATTCCATTAAAGTGTATTGTCTTTATGGAGAGCTTTTACTGAAGAATCTTGACCCCAAACCAAAGCTTTCCTGTAAACGGCAGATTCCCCTGAATATCTTATTCTAAGCTAATGATCAACTTTGTTTCTAATACGATCAAGTAGAGACCAAAATTGTTCTATTACTGCAGATATTCTCAAGCAGGACTGTGAGCATAGTTATGGTAGTTTTTACATTTTCTATGATTTTCTATGATCTTTATATTTTCTAAGTGGAAAAATATTCAGTCAACAAACGGCTGAAATAACTATACTATCCATTTCCTGCCAAGTTTCTAAAATACTTTTTGCTGTTAAATTTCCTCTTCTGACTATCAAACAAACAGTCAAAGATTCTCTTTCTGGCTGACGTAATCATGTGCTTGTTCAGTCTACCCTTGAGGAATTATGTACTTCCATCACACCACTGCAAAATCTGACCCGACTCCAGATCTTATCTGAGTCTGAAATATCAAACCCATACTAGCAAAAGACATATTGTGCCTAGGGTTTCCTTCATATACATAAGATATGGGGCAACATGGGGTTTTCATTGAGCCCACTTATGATATAAGAGCAACTCCTATTTGGTAGACATGATCAAGCATACAACTGGTGAGTCCTTTCAACAAAAAAATATCCAGGAGTGGCAGCTCATATCTGAACAACAAAAGGTCTTCTGTAGGACATTATTTATTAATTTACTAAACATATTTTATCTTGTCCTTAAGAAGCTCTGGGCAGTGTATACGGTTCTCCTTCCATCTCATCTTCAAAACAACTCTGTGAGGCAAGAGAATGATTAGTTCAGGATCACCCAGTGAATTTCATAGTGAGCCTGGATTTGCACCCCAGGCCTAGTTTGACACTCTACCCCTACATCACAGCCTCAGTACTGCAAGGGAATGCATGAAATCCAGTTTGCAGTTCACAGGCCATATCCACCATGTCCCTAAGCCCTTATAGCTAGCAAGTTGTAGGCTATTAAAGGAGACCAAACCCAGTGAGGTCTCAAAGTCAGTTAAGGAAAATGTTACTCTAATGTGGAAGGGAAACAGTGACATACAAGACCAAAACTTAATATAGGTATGGGGAAAACTCGCACAATAGAGAATGCTTAGTGGTGGTGGGGCACATTCTTGTGATTTATTTTCAGCCACTTTACACTTTCTGTTAATTGCATTTATTGTTTTTATGTTGAGTTATTTTTATGAGAATCACCAAACACTCACCAGTGTGGTTCCACATCCTCTAAAATTACTAATACCCACACTAGTTATTCCTTTTTTAAAAAAAATTGGCTTGTTTCCTATGACCAAAGTAAGGTAATCAAGATGTTATCAGCCAGAATGTTCCTTAGTGTAAAATACCACCATAAATTCTCATATTGCATTTAGTAATAATAATTTAAACATCTCTTTCAAGTAGAATAATTCTCATACTCACTAAATTACTCTAGTGTATATTAAATGTCTGTTGGGCATTTAAGAAATCTATCAATAATTCAAGAGTAGCTCTGATTACTGACTCACAGTGTCATCCTAAACACAGTTACACCCTTCCAGGCCTACTGAGTTCAATTAGGGTTGCCAAATCTGGATCGTCCGGGAGCGGGGGGCTCCCGGACGATCCCGGGTGTGTGCGCGCGCCACGCGCAGCGTGCACGTCACCCGGAAGTGACGTCGCACGCTGGGGGCGGGGCCACGCGATTTGAGGGGAAAACAAAGATTTGAGGGGAAAACAAACTCTTTGTTTTCCCCTCAAATCGCGTGGCCCCGCCCCCAGCGTGCGACGTCACTTCCGGGTGACGTGCACGCGGGGGTGGGGTTTCCCCCGGGCCCCGATTCCGGCGCGCCAGGAATCGGGGCTCCGAAACGGGGGATTCCCCGCCCCCCGGCTGCATTTGGCAGCCCTAAGTTCAATGGACGTAGAAGAGTGTAGCCCTGCTTAGGACTCCATGTAAACCAGACAGACCTTCTTTCCTGCAGTAACTTTCCCCAGCTGCTGAGTCGCAAGTCTAAGGGCAGTCAGCAGTTGCAGCCTGTCATGAGAGGGGAATACCAAACAGAAGGTCATAAATGTGGCGGGGAAGTGGAATTCCATGATTCATACCTATTAAACTCCACCACTTTAAAACAACAACAAAGAGAATGGAAGTGGTAGGTTTTCTAGTTAATTGTCCAATTGCTAATCCAGCCAGTTTTTGCGAGACATATGGCTATTCTGTAATGTATACTAAACAAAGGAAGTTACAGTAAACTAAAGAGAAGAGAACAGTTAGGCACACCTCAAGGGAAACATCACGTACCAAGTGAGCAAGATTAAGAGTTGGCAGCCTCACAATAAGATCGGGCTTATTGTCCTTTTCCTTTTCCAATGTGGACACTGTGCAGAGAAGCACATACACAGCTGGCAGCCTTCCAGGAGTTACCCCCAGAGTTTACATTAGTGTCCTCATGTTTACTTAGCCTCCTGAAACTAAGGCATGACCTGCATATCTTATGTGATTGAAACTTCATTTGAAATATTGAATTGAGACTTTTGTGTACACCAATAGAGTTTAGTTTACAGATAACAAAGCCTAGTATGTGAGTTTGCTAACAAAAGTGAGAGGTGCCTACGTGATGTAGAGATGTGGATCATGTAGGTGGTTCATAAATTGTGAAGACCAGTGTCTCACAACACACTTCCATAAAAGTCATGTTATTCTGTGTCCCTCCGCCTTAAGAAGTGGCATCTCTTAGGTATGGTAGTGTTGTCACTGTTGTCATTATTATACAAAGTAACCATACCTAATACTCTTAAAATGCAACACTTTTAGCTATTTACTGTTGAATATATCTAAGGTCAGGCATTCCAATCTAGCTAAAAATGTCACCCTGCCTACTAAAATTTCCTTGCTTCTTCCCATTACTGATACAACCCTTATGCCTTTTATATCAGGGAAATACAATGAACATTCACCTTCTACATTGAAGTCTGCTTACTACGTTATGGAACAGGGCAAGAGAGACCTGTGATTCTATTTCTTGAAATGATGAGGAAGTAGTCATCTGCCCAAGGCTTATATTCCTCCAAATAACACTTCTGTATAGAGAGCTGTGGTGGCTCAAGTGGTTAAGACGCTGAACTGCAGGCTGTGGAAGGTCAGTAGTTCGGCAGTTCGAGACTCGGGTGCTCCCGTTTCTAGTTCCAGCTCCTACCAACCTAGCAGTTCGAAAGCAAGTAATTGCAAGTAGATAAATAGGTACCACTTCGGTGGGAAGGTAACAGCGTTCCATGCGCCTTGGTGTTTAGTCATGCCAGCCACATGACAGCGCTGGCTCTTTGGCTTAGAAATGGAGATGAGCACCGCAACCCTAGAGTCGGATTCGACTGGCTTTCGAGCAAGGGAACCTTTACCTTTTATAGAGAGTTTCCAAATAATCACCAGTCACTAAGAAACCAATTCAAAGTACAGATTAGAAACTGATTCAGCTACTGACGTACATACATTACGTGCATGGTATTAACAATATTTGATCATTTTCTCAGAAGTAGTCCATCCGAATTCTACTGGTGAAAGTACAGTGAAAGCCCTCCTCTCAAAGGTATGCCAGGGATTGAGGAACCAGCACAGTCCGTAGTCATATTGCCAACTGCTGCTCTTTGACCTTAGTTTAGGAAACCTCTGGGGTGTGAAGCCCTAAACTGAGATTCAGACCCATCTGCTACTGACTCTAGCCCTTTTCAGATGTTATGTTCCTGAAGCTGTGACCATGTGTACAGAATGCCTGTGTTACATGCAATTCTCCTGATACGTGTGATCGCCATGTCTCCTGAAAGAAGTGCCTGGATTTTCTGACTTGGTATACAGATACCACCAGATTCATCTTGTACACATGTTCCAAAACTGAAATATATAAAGACAACAGTCATGAGAGTCTGACCCATACAATATATTGTATTAGAAATTGTACAGAGAATTCCTGGAGAAAGGACTGACTTGAGGTGATGCCTCTTACAGAGAGAAATGTTTTGGATTCACCGGCTGAACAGCGTATCTCCAAATGGACTAAATGCAGAAATTGACCTTTCATGTTTTCTGTAAACTACTTCGTTTTTTGTAAACTATGGCCCCGGTCACACAGGCCAGATAATCCGTAGGTGAATGAAGGCTTTTAACTGCGGAGAAAAAAGAAGTGTGGTAGCGTGATCTCATGTTCCCCCGTGGCTCTGTCCTCTGGCCGTCAGCAGCCGATCAGGACGCGGACAGCTGCTCGATGCAACGGGCTACCAGCGTGTCTCCGATCAGATGCCCGCCTACGCCGTGCATTTACTGAAAGATAGTACGTCGAGGTAGGTAGTTTTTAACTCTGGGTTTTCAGCGGGAAGCCACGGATTGGCCACAGGTCCGCTCTAGTTGCCAGATGTGGTGGTGTGATCACACCTGAATAATTCGCTCACCACCCGTGGCTCTCTTGCAGCTACTTCCACGTGTGAACAGGGCCTACTATGTGATGTTTTGTAAACTACTATGTGATGTTTCTTTAAGTGTACTGCCTCTTATCACCTGTTAGCAATTTGCAAGGTCCCTTTAATTACGCTTTGCTAGGAATCACTAGAGGGAGGTGCCCGAGATCCATTTAGAAGCTTAGCAGCATATTTGAGCCTGAACATTTATTGAGACCAGCGTCCTATCTGAATGTAGTGTAAGTTACTACTAGGTTGGCTTAATTTTTAAAATACTCTGTAACTTAAAATACTTTATATTTTTTCATAACAAGAGGAACATTATTATATTACAGATTCCTTATGACTTGTTGTCAAGCATTTCATGAATACAGAGGGCTTTTGTACTACTCTGTAATTAAGACTGTACCAGGATTTTATACTGTTTTCTATTGTTTACATAGTATATACTCTAAAAATTGTATTTTTGTACACTACAGAATATCTCCTGGGGAAGATCTAATTTTGAAACGTTATATGATCGGAGACGACGTTGATTATGTACCTATGCACAAAGATTTTCTTATGATTTATTAATGATTTTTATAATACATAGGAAGCTTTTTCTTTGCAAGTCTTGGTGACTGCTTGATTTGTGGGTCAGACTCTCACGACTGTTGTCTTTATACTTATTTTCTGATTTGGTCGTATTTGTCCATATTTACCAAAGCTGAAATATACATGTTGTCTCTTCCAGAAGAAACAGCAATCACATGTTTTGGGGGACTATGTACAGAGCGGTTGTCCCATAACTGTGGGGTCTAGGCTTGCCAAGTCCCCCCACCCCAGAGGCCCATTCCCCGCTGCCAGTGGATCGGGCCCCAGGGGAACCCCACCCCCAAAGCACGCGACATGCACGTCACCCAGAAGTGACGCAACCTCGCTGGGCACGCTGGGGGTGGGGCCACAGTCATCCAAGGGAAAACTATGTTTTTCCCTCGAATGGTCGTGGCCCTGCCCCCAGCGTGCCCAGTGTGGTCGCGTCACTTCCAGGTGATGTGGTTGTCTCTGGGAGCAACACTGGAGTCCCCCGCTCTACCGCTGCTCAGACTTGGGAACCCTAGTGGGGTCTAATGCAACAAATGAAACAAGGCTTACCGCACATCAAACTCCACATATTCCTGATTGTTTCATTTGAAAAATGTGTGTATCTGATTTACATGAATAATTTCATTCAGGTTCTCTTGTCTACCATCAGATTACCCAGAAACTGCTTTTTGTAAGAGTTCTGACAAAGACACGGGCAGGGAGTCCTCCCTTCTTTGTCTACTCTTGTTGCAATGCTGTACTTTCAAAACTACGTCTGTCAGGAAGGAGACAGGAAATTCGAGTCACTCTTACAACAGCTGTGCCATGCCCACTATCATTCTCAAATGACGTAGTTTGGCTTCAGTGGCACAGGGCCAGGGATTTAGCAATAGCAGAGGTCAGGAAGATGGGTCACTGTTTATACAGCTCATGCAGTTGGGATCATGCAGGGTCTATTTGCTTTCTTCCTTTCTCAACTGTTTCTCTTTCCGTTCTTCTTTACTAACAGGGGCTTGAAGCATCCTGTTTTCCAAACATTAGACTGTTTTGCTGTTAGAAAGTCTCTGTGCAGAAGCCTTTGACGGAAGGAAGGCAGATTATTCAGACACTTCACAGATGCAGAAAATCTGACAATAAATTAATTAACAAAACATCTGTAAGAGCTTTCTGAACACTCTCCTGCCACGATTTACTTTCAACCATAAGTGTTTGTCAAGCTGTGTATCTCACCTGAGTCACCTCCAATAATGCAAAGACAGCCAGATACATATATCTGCAATTCCTTACATTTCTCTTACCTAATGTGACAGCAAATGCAATGTGAATTGTGATCAAAATGGAAAAGGTGAAATGGGAGATAAGTTTTCAGCATATTGAACATTATAGCCACTTGCAGGAAATCTTGGTTTTCTGGAAACTTTGTTTTTTGCTAACCAACACCAATAACATCACATATTAATCCTATTAAACCTTTATTGTTGCCATTTTAAAAAATTGCTGTGTGCTAACAGAGAGACAGGAGTCTAGGTGACACTGGAACTGTGCAATATTCAGTTGTGTTACCATTCTTGAGTTTGCTTGCTGACTGTTTATATAGTGCTGCCAAGTACACAAAACTTTGTTCTATCTTAACATTCCTTATGACAACATTGTGAAATTGGGTATCAGTCCCTTATTTAACAATGGGAAACAAGGTTCAAGAAAATGATCTGCCCAAGGCTAAGGTGGATTTGTAAATTCTGTCCTCTGGCCCACTTACGAAGCATTTCTGTTTTTTGACACATGAGTTAACTCTTCAGAAGTAACTATTTTAAATGCAACAAAGGAAAGATAGTGCAACATTGTACGGAATTGAGCTGCAAATTTATACCAGATATAAGAAAGATCGAAAAGAACACATGAATCCTGATACCTTTGGATATGAAGGCCAAAGAATGTTTTAGGGTTCACAGGTTGCTTTGTCGGGTAAGACCACATTTACAGGTGTTAATAATTGCACCTGGAGAAAATAACACATTTTGGGATCACTGAAGTAGTAGCTCTCTTAGCCAGGGGGCAGAGCAGGAAGGCTCTCCGTTATGGCTGCAGGAGAACTCATTTAATTCCTGAGACAGACGTGAGCCATATGTTCCATTGGGCAAGCCTAGGATCACAGCAGAGGTAGTGCCTGCAGCCCCAGGGAAGAGGGTGTGCCTTTTGTCAATCAATTCAATATTCAGGCTGCTGGCCAATTAAGGAGTGTCTTTAATGTGACTATAATCTGAAGCAGAGATTGTTAGGTACAGAATGGAAGGTTCATTTTTCAGGAGTTTCAGGAGCGATGGGATTTATTTAGAGGAAATGTACAATTTATTCCTACATTAGTAGGGCTGCCAAGTGGGGGCGGGGGACGAGTAGACCCCTGCTTCGGAGGCCTGATTTCCGCCACCGCGGAATCAGGCCCCGGGGGGAACTCCACCCCGGCGTGCACATCACCTGGAAGTGACGTAGGCACGCTGGGCATGCTGGGGGCGGGGCCACGGCCGTACAAAGGAAAACTCTATGGTTTTCCCTTGTATGGCTGTGGCCCCGCCCCCAACGTGCCCAGCGTACCTGTGTCACTTCCAGGTGACGCGCGTGTGCATGCGCACACACACCTGACGCTGGCTGGGAGCCCCCCGCTCCCGGCGAAGAATCACTTGGCAACCCTATATATTAGGCAGATAAAGTGTAAACAGGTTTTATTAGGAATCACTTGTTTCCAATTAAAGCACTTGCTATCATGGGCCAATAGAGCTATTCAAGTCTTTCACTCTATCTTCCACCCCTTCCCCTAAAACACACCTTTGGATTAATAATTTTCACTTATATTCAACTTCCAGCATTCTTTTAAAAATATGCCCACCAATGGAATAGCTTTTCACATGGTTTGTTGGCATTATAAATACATCTCTTGCATGAAAAAAACATACCCATGAAGTACGTACAAAAACTAACATTCATACCATATACAATGTATTATAAATTAAGATTACAGCTTGTAATCATGAGCATGACGAGCAATTGCATTTACAGAACATTTTTGAAAGTTATACATCCCTGCAGGTTATCAGGTTAGCTGTATTTAACTGATTTCATTGCCCCTTGACATTATCCCTACATTTCCGGTGGTGGTGGAAGTGGGTTTTCAAGGCAAGAGATGTTCAGAAATGGTTTGTCATTTCCTGCCTCTGTGAAGCAACCCTGGGTTTCCTTGGTGGTCTCCCATCCCAAATACTAACCAGGGCTCCTACATATCTAATTAACCATATTTATCCTGGAATAGATTTCAGTGTATCAATATTTACAATAACATGCTTCCCGAACGTATAGATCACTGGTCAGTAGAAAACTGTCCTTTATAATTTTAAAGTGTACTTAATGCCTGATCGGCAATAATGCCCAAAGCAAAACTTGATTTCTTAGTGCAACCAAGTCCTCTTTGAGGACCTACAAAGTTTGACATTAATTTGCACTGCAGCAGCAGTCTGATATGAGCCTGCACCACTGAAACCCCACGTCTCCAAAAGAGAGCTGGGGGTGGAGAAGAAGAGGACAAAACTTTTACCTTTATTTTTAGAAAGCAGAACCTCCTGCAGCCATACAAGTTTTAAAACTGCTGCACACTGCCTGCTTCCCCCCCCCCCAAACTTTACTGTTGGATGTACGAGCAAAGAATGCCTTACCTTATTAGATGCCATCTCACTAACGGATCGGTAGGTCTGAATGGTTTCAAGTTGGTCTAAACACCAGTCCAATTCCTCCAATGTTTCCATTGCTAATTTTTGATAAGACTCCTCTGCAAACACACATATAGACATGTAGTTAGTCTTGAGCGACTGCAGACTTTCCATGCTGGAGTCAGTGACACAGCTCGGACCAATGCTGCTATAGGTGCTACAGTGCTCTTTCATCATGCGTTCTGCAGGCTCCCGTTCTACTCTCAGCAGAACAAATCAATGCACGTCCTGCCTTTGAATGGCTGTTGAGGTTTGATGTTGTTTTTTTTCTTTCGTTCTTACTGGCTTTGAAGAAGAGATGTGTCAGTAATATATCAACAAACTTCCTCTAGAAAGGAGTGTAGGAGGAGGGACATACTCTGACAGGCTTCTCATCTGCACGCAGATATGAACTCACAGAACAGATGAAGAAAAGCAGTTCTTCCTAAGCAAGGGGTCTCTCTCTCTCTCTCTCTCTCTCTCTCTCTCTCTCTCTCTCTCTCTCTCTCTCTCCCCCTCTCCCCCCCTCTCTCCTCTTCAGTATTAATCACCTCTGCTGCACTTCTTGTGTAAAGTGATGACATTGTAAGAAGACTTGTAAAATGTCAGCACAAGAGATTAAGCAATCAAATCATATGTCGTTTCCCCCCTTTAAGAAAAAGTTTCAAATGAAAAGAAAGAAATAATTGGAAGGAAGTTTGCAAGCTATGGGAAATACTGATGGCTTTCTAAACTTTTGAAAGTTTATTCATCTCCAGCTAAAAGGAAGTCTTTCCATAGTGCACGGACTTGTTTTCTGAAAAAATATTTATTCAGTCGGGTGTTTTATGAGATGTCTCTGACAGGGAAATGAACAGAAACCATGGAAGATTTTTTTTTTAATTGGCAAAACGAAAATCCTGCTTCCTTTAACCAAATTAAAAATTCTTTTTAGTTCATGCCAAGGATACGGTATAGGGAAACTGTGAACTGGATTTTTAGGAGGAGTAAAATGCTATTTCCCCCTTTTCTTTTTTTGCTGTTATTTCCCTCCCTTTACACATTTGGATTTGAGAAGCATAAACCTCCCAACAGATTTTCTAAGGAGACCTGAAGGAATCCACAAAGGCTCACAAGCAACTAGCATCTTGGACAAGGTCACTGAAACTGTCTTAAAAAGACACCCATCAGCATACACATGTTCCCTAGCACAAGGACTGTGGGATCTTGAATGATAAGGCTAAAAAGGGGGGCAGTCATAATAGTAAAGAGCCCTAGAGTGTTACAGACACTGTGAGCACTGTATACATGAAAAAACAGTGTGCTTGCCAAGTTCTTCTATTTTCTAAATTCTTGTTAAACAGCCATTCAGAAGTAAGGATACACATCCAACCGTGCCCTCCCCCCCAGCCTACATCTCCTATTCCCTTCTGCACAGCATTTCAATCACTATGTTTTCTTATTTATACTAATACCTGGGTCAAGCCTTATACATAGGGTTGCCAACTTTGGGTTGGGAAATTCCTGGATATTTGGGGGTGGAGCCTGGGGAAGGTGGGGTTTAGGGAGGGGAGGGACTGAGTGGGCTATAATGCCATAAGGTCCACCCTCCACAGCAACACATTTCCCCAATGGGACTGATCTCTGGACATCAGTTGTGATTTCAAGAGATCTCCAAGTCCCATCTGGACACTGTCAACCACTGTTTAGACAATACACTCCAACTTTTGAATATAAGCCTAAGAACCTGTTGTAAAGGTAACATGCTGATTTTCATCCCACTTATACACATTTTAACAACATTTGTAAAAGGGGACATGGGACATCAGTACTTAAACCTCTGAGGCCCCGGTCACACGGAGCATTAGCCATGCTAGATGAATGGAAGATAGGCGGATTTTCCGGGCACGATCTCACCACCACATCTGGGAAGCGTAGAGCTCCCGTGGCTCACCCGAGGCTTCCCACCGAAGACACGCGGTAAAAAACTAGTACCTCGGAGGTAGTAGTTTCTGAAAACCGCGGGGCAAGGGCGGGCGTCTGATCGCATTTCTGGTGGCATATGGCGCCCACCCATGCCCCATTGTGAAAAGGTTTCCCCCCCCCCCGAAGTCTGCAGGGATGCGCACAGGCACCCAACGGGGCATGCACATACTTCAGGTTAAAAAAAACCCACACAACCCCGTTTGGTGCATCGTGTGATCGGCACCTCCCCCTTAACCACAGGACCTCGATGGGACCGCGAGGGGACGCCTGATCGTGCAGTCGCGCGTTATTTCGCCGCGGGGCAAACAGCCATGCCTTCCCCTGGCAATATCCGGCCCGTGTGACCAGGGCCTGAGAAAATTTAGCAGGGAATTGAATAGCTATGTGCTTGAAGCAAAAACGTCTATATAAGGAAAGCAGGTAGACTAAACAGCCATCTATTCCAGTACAAAATATGATTTGTACTTAATCAGCTAATCTCACTTTTGCTGAAATTGGTGGCATTTCATTATCAGCAGAGGGGCTTACACTTTTAAAAACTTATTCATAGTGACTATATTTACACAGTTTTAGCTTCACTTTAACAATATCTGTCTTCACACTGCTCAATTATTAGGATGCCAAAGCAAACCTAAAGACTGACAGATTAACTGAGATGATGACATTAGCTTGATAGCATCTGTCTGCTGAACAATATATGTTGAGGAAGCATATGGAATGTGATTAGGAGGTCTGCCACAAAGGTATCAATCAGGCACTTTTCATTAAGTTGCTCACAATACAATAATCCAATAAAGTTATATCATTTGGCTCATTAGTATTTGAATTTTAAAGTGTTACTATTCAAGCCTGAGTCGGACTCAACTGTGCGACTGAACAACAACTCAAGCCTGAAGGCCCTATCTGAAATCCTATATGCATAAAACAGACTTATGATTAAGCATCACTGAAATAATGAACCTCACACACTGAAAGGCATCTTGTTGTTCATATATTTCAACACTAGTGAAAATAGCTATGAAGGAGTCACTTAATCTTGTATGAGTTATGGAAAGAATTTAGCTGAAGAAAAATATTTAGGGTTGTGCATTCAGAAATTAACTAAAATCAAATCACTTCTCCTTTGAAATATGCTGAATACAACTGCTAAACACAACACAGAAATGGCCACTGTAGTGCTTTGCTGTTTATTTTCACTGCAGCATGGCACAGGTGCAGTGAGAGGATCTGCAACAGGAGCCAATAATTCAGCAAATAATCTGATAGGGGCATTTTCCAACCAGAAGAGTAAGCAGATGTTTCCATTAAGGAAGACTGTACCCATATGCATTTCTCTACACAATGCTTTCTGCTAATCATTGTTCTGAGAGCTTGGTTCTATAAGATATGAACAAAAATGGGGCCTGTTTGTTTTTTGTTCTGTTACTGCCCAGGGACAAATATTTTGTTTGTACTTTCTGAAGGCAGGCACTGCAGACTCAGGGACTCATTTTCCTTCCCTGGCAACAAATGTCATGGGAGGATGAGATAGACATACCCTATAGCCATTGTTGCCTCCCAGATCCATGCTGCTACCGACCAGATCCAAGACAAGCTCTAAAAACACTAATAGAATTGCTGGGGCTTATCTTCCTCCGAGCTATTGGTGGTAAGGGAAGAGGCAGTGGGCATAGCCTATGTCTACCATGGCCTCATAGAACTATGCTACCAGCAGCTGGAAGAAAGTTAACTCTCAGTGGCACTGCCAGTCCTTTTGGAGCTTGTGTTTCTCTTGGCCATAAGTGGCATTGGTGGTAATTGGTGGAGCCTATATCTGTCTCCTCACAGAGCCATGCTGCCATTGCCTGGGCAGCACTAATGTGGCGTGTCTTTCTTCTGTCTGCTAGTGGGGGGGGAGGAAGCAGTGGGTATAACCTACAACCATCATTGTCTCCTGGACTTTTGCCATTTGTCCAGGTCCTGCTAGCAATGCTAAGGGCACTGTATGGATCCAAGACAGACAATCAGACAGTCCACCTGACTGAGGCAACAAAACAGCTTGAGTCACCTTGTGCAGACTAAAGGGGGGGGGGGAAATAAAAAGAGACTGTGATAAGCAGCATGCCTGCAGGGGAAAAAGCAAATGTTTTGCTTTTACTCTTTGAAAGATAAGTCCTGGAGCAGGAGACAGAGATAGAGACTAGGCTCCACTCCACTCCATCCTTGCCTGACAATGGAGAAAGGCAGTTCCAGAAAGCTTCTCATCTCTGGAAGGCAGGTAAATGTTTCTCTCTCACCAAGGAAGACACAGCCAAACTAGATGAATGTAAGAAGTCTATGATAAGGCAGAATCTCAGATCTGTCTGCATAAGAGATGGGGGGTGGGGAATTCTGATCACTTTGTGTCTTTTTTTATAAAAACACTCAAGACATTCCCTAGTCCCCAGCCTCAACTGGTATTAGTCCTGGTTGGGGTGGGGTGGGGGAACAGGAATCTCCTGCTTACTTGTAAAGAACATGAGAAAGCATGGGCAAGGGTAGCTCAACTGTGGCCCCTCCCATGACTTATTCCAGTTTTGAAACATTTTTCCCCACCTTAGCTCCAATACTGGAAGGCAGTGGACTGGATGAAAAAAGCTGAAATCAACTGAATTCAGGGAGGTAAGGCAGGAAGGGGTTTAGTTACCCTCTCATCTGCATGCTCTGCTTTATTTAAAAATAGTCCTAGAAAAAGAGGTGGGATTTGGGTGTCTTTTGCTAAATAGTAAATGCCTCAATCAGAGTGAAGGGGGCATGGTATAGTCTGATCTCTTTGGATCTCGGAAGGTAAACAGGCATAGTACTTGGATGAGAGACAACCCAGATAGGCTCTTCAGAGGAAGGACGTGGCAAACCATACTGCTTCTCACATGCCTTGAAAGTTCCTTACTAGGGTCACCATAGGTTGGCTGTGATTAGATGGCACATATATATGCAAATGCCTCATTCACACAATTCATGCATTAAAAGATCAAATACATTTAAAAAGCACTATATAAGTTATCTCATTGATATTTGACTTTGAATAATCTATAACAAATATTTTCCTAGACGAGAGCATCGTTCATTGGCAAAGTTATCCCACTACTATTAAAAAAGGGTAAGAGACCATAATCAAACACTTTTGTTTCAGTGGGGAAAGTTGCTTATACAGTCTCATTCTGTGCACGTTAAACAGGGCTGGTCCAAGACACTGTAGTGTCTAAGGCAGAACAACAAAGGTTACCCTTCAGCACATTTAACATTGCCTAAGACCAATGTATGTGGAACTTTACACACAGAGAGAAACAGAGAGAGAGAGAGAGAGAGTTAGCAGGCTATATGTTAATGAAGGAGACAACACAGGGGAAAAGGAAAGAATGTGAACAGCATGGGAACCTGTGATTAGGATTCATGTTATCTGGGATGGTCACTATTAGTTAAGGCCAAAAACTTATCAGATGTCTTAACCAAAACACTGTGTTATTATTCCAATGCTGGAAAGATGTAGTTGCAGTCTTCATCTCTTTTCTCTCCTTGATCTGCAAAATGTGTCAAAATTACTTTTCTATTCAGTTCTAGAAAGGAATAGGGCTGATTATCTGGAACTGAGATTCTTTGGCTGAGTTCAAACTGGCAGTTTGAGGCAGGAGGGAGTCGTGGCAAAAAAAGACCCAGAACATAAGGACACAAGAAAAAATGTGGCTTTTGGCATTCACACTTTGTTGGTGCGGGATGGACGCGGGGTAATCGTGCTTTCCAGGGTATCTTTCACCTGGTATCTTTTAAACTCGGGAGGGAAGCGTCACAAGACGGGTTGAGTACGGCTGGAGAACGCCTGACAGATGTGCCTGTGTGAACGGCCCCTTTAATCCATTTGTGAAACCAGTTTGGTGTAGTGGTTAAGTGTGCGGACTCTAATCTGGGAGAACTGGGTTTGATTCCCCACTCCTCCACTTGCACCTGCTGATGTGACCTTGGGTCTGGCACAGCTGTCCTTGAAAAAGAGCAGTTTCTGTCAGAGTTCTCTCAGCCCCACCCACCTCACAGGGTGTCTGTTGTGGGGAGGGGAAGGGAAAGGAGTTTGTAAGCTGCTCTGAGACTCCAAGTGAAGGGCGGGGTATAAATCCAATCTCTTCTTCTTCCTCTTCTTCTGGCTGGTGCCTATATCCGGGCAAACTGCCAGTCTGAACTCAGCCTTTGTGTGCGTCTACCACTTGCTGACTACAGCATCAGCAGATGTCTTAAATGTATGAAAGAGCAATTTTTCCATTAGTATCAATGGGGAAATATTTCTGAGCATTACCCATCCCCGCCATTGGAAGGAAATCCTCAGGGACTGCCCTCTCATCCCCTTCCAGATTCATAGGCAATTAGAATTCTCACTTGCAGAGCAGATGCAAGTTGGTGTCAATTGGCATGAGTGAGCTTTCTACTCCTTTTCTGGGAGCCTCCCTCCATACAAGCCATATGACCAAGGTGCATACAAGTTATTATTTATTTTTTTACAAAAACAAAAGTTGTAGGTAAGAACGTCTAAACCCTTTGCCCTTCCCTGCCTTGGTTTGCTATGCTCCATTTCCTGTACTTTGAACATTTATTTTCTTCCATTTGGCTTGATTGTCCGTTTTGGAGCCTAGCCAGGAGAAAGAAGGCTTTGTTGTTCAGTCGCACAGTTGATGCTGACTCTTCACGACCCCATGGACCAGCTCCCGCCAGGCCCTCCTGTCTTCCGCCGTCCTCTGAAGTTGGCTCAATTTCATGTTTGTTGCGTCGCTGACACTGTCCAACCATCTCATCCTTTGCCGTCCCCGTCTTCTTTGACCTTCAATCTTTCCCAGCATCAGGGTCTTCTCCAGTGAGTGCTCCCTTCTCATTTGGTGGCCAAAGTATTTGAGCTTCAGTTTCATTATCTGGCCTTCCAGGGAACAGTCAGGGTTGATTTCTTTGAGGATTGACTGATTTGATCTCCTTGCAGTCCAAGGAACTCTCAAGAGTCTGACCATGCGGACTTTTGTTGGCAGGGTGATGTCTCTACTTTTTATCATGCTGTTTAGGTTCGCCATCGCTTTCCTCCCAAGGAGCAGGCGTCTTTTAATTTCATGGCTGCAGTCACAGTCTGCGGTGATCTGGGATCCCAGGAACGTGAAGTCTGTCACTACTTCCACGACTTCCCCTTCTATTTGCCAAGGAGTGATGGGACCGGATGCCATGATCTTAGTGTTTTTGATGTTGAGCTTCAAGCCCACTTTTGTGCTCTCCTCTTTTACACTGAGCAAGAGGCTCTTAAGGTCCTCTTCACTTTCTGCCATTAGAGTGGTATCGTCTGCATATCTGAGGTTGTTGATCTTTTCCCCAGCAATCTTAATTCCTGCTTGTGATTCATCAAGGCCAGCATTTCGCATGATGTACTCTGCATATATATTAAATAAGCAAGGTGACAATATACATCCTTGTCGTACTCCTTTTCCTATGCTGAACCAATCAGTTGTTCCATATCCGGTTCTAACTGTCACTTCTTGGCCCTTATACAGGTTTCTCAAGAGACATGTGAGGTGGTCTGGTACTCCCATCTCTTTAAGGACCTGCCATAGTTTGTTGTGATCCACACAATCAAAAGCTTTAGCATAGTCAATGACGCAGAAGTAGATATTTTTCTGGTACTCTCTTGCTTTCTCCATAATCCAGCGAATGTTGGCAATTTGATCTCTAGTTCCTCTACCTCTTCGAAACCCAGCTTGTACTTCTGGTAGTTCTCTATCCACGTACTGTTGAAGCCTAGCTTGTAGGATCTTGAGCATGACCTTGCTAGCGTGTGATATGAGTGCAATTGTACGATAGTTTGAACATTCCTTGGCATTGCCCTTCTTTGATTCAAGGCTAACAGCACCTTAAAGACTAACAGGCTTTATTTCAACATCAGCTTTCATGCAAATGTCATTACATGTGATGAAGTGGACTGTAGTCCATAAACACTGATGCTAGAATAAAATCTTGTTGTTCTTTAAGGTGTCCCTGGACTCCTGTTTATTTTCCTGCAATTCAGTAATACAGCTACTCTTCTGGCTGGAAAAAAAATTCTTCTCTGACCTGCATAATCCATTTTCTTTTTTTCTTTTTTTTTTTTAAAAAAACCCATACCCTGTCCCATTTCTGTTCTTTTTGTATGTGAATGGGAGGAATCACCTGTATCAATATCCCAAAGCAGCTTGAGTTGGGACTTATAGGAAGCCACTTCTACACACAGGCTAAAATTAATTCATGCTTTGTAAACAGTGTCCAATAACAATCTGACTGTGTTGGCCTGGGACCCACAGGTTTGGCACAGGTTTCATAGTCTGTACAAATGCTGCCATGAGGTCACAGCAGAAATCATTCTGCAGTGGTATAAAAAAAATGGTGTGATTCAGTTCAAGACTCCTGAGCAGCGGCACAAGAGATATTATAAAATACTATACAGAACACGTATATGTTAATATTCCTCATTATTTTCTGCCTCAGCTGTTTAATCATGACATGATTACTCTGGAATACTTGTACAAAAAGCTGTCTATACATTAAAGATAAAAAGTCCTGATCAAACTGACATAATATTTATTTATTGTCAGGCCATGATTTTATAGAATACCAACCACGTGCATGAAAGTCACGTTGGAGATTAAAAATGTGATTGAGAAAGAGAAAGGATGACCCACAGCAGTTGACGGCACAGACATTTGGGCAGGGCTTGTCTGATCATTCATTAATCTCAAACTAAACATATACGCAAGAAACACCCTTCATTTAACTTTCCCAGGTAGCAGAACCACATTTTATTTTGACATGCCAAAACATGATAAATCTGCTTTCTATGTAGGATAGCCAGTATTTATTCTTGGCCTCTCACAGTTAACACGGGTGTTGCTGAGACTGTGAAATTTATGCACATGCATTTATATTAAAAAGTGCTGAATAAATAACTCACAGTGATTCATTTACGTAAAACAAAAAACAACAACAACAACAACCCTAAGCTTCATAACCTGAAACCCAAAATACATTTATTTAGGAGTAAGTCCAAGCTTAGGCCTTTTGTGGAATGCTATTTAGTAGACAATTGCTTCTTTTATCTTAAGTATGGATCTCATTGATAAAATAATATTTTGTAAAATAAAATACTCAGTGGATTGATTTTGAATAGACATGTCAATGTTTGTTGTTCTGATTTCACACATACCTCTAATGGCCTGTGACTTATAGCAAGATTCTGAGCAACAATAACTGTCAAATCAGACTTCTATAGATGCAGCCCATTATACGAGCCCTTCCCGCTACAACACCCACCTGAATAGGAGGGAGGGCACCTAATCAGTGGGGGAAACTGATGGGACCCCTGCCTCACAACACATGGTTCCAGTAGTCATATGCATACCATGAAAATGTGAGATTCACTATAGCTCCCATAACACTAAAGGTACATGAGATTGGGTCCACATAAACAATGGGTTAGTGAGAGTTCTTTTATGAGTAACCTATATTTTCTATGCATAGCTTTAAAGCTGAAAGCACTTAGGCCAGAATTATTTTTCCATAATAAATAAAAATTAGAAGCATGCTGTGGAATTAATAAGAATGTAGAACAGATGCAAAAATAAAATGAGGTATGGCAACCTGTGAATGCAACAAAGTTATTAGGGAACCCCATGCAGAGATTTCCGTATGCCTCATGTTTATGTCAATTTACAGAGAGTATCAGTTCCCTGACTGATATCAGTCAGGAGATCATTCTTACTCAAGGATGATATGGTAACACCCATGGCCAGAACAAGTCATAAAAAGATGCCATAAACATAAGCAAAACATGTCTTCTCAAACTTTTGCTCAAGGCAATTCTGGTCCTCCCAATAAGTTAAGGAGAAATCAGAAGGAAAAGATGTATAACAGCATTAGTCAATAGGGTTGTGCAAAAAATAAGATTTGGGTAGTTTGCTGTGTTAAATTATTGTGAATGGGATTTCAATGGCTATGGAGAGTTCTTCTGTATCTGACCACCACTGACTTCAAATACAAAGATACTGTGACTATCTAGTCTCCAGTGTAAATCCCATATGCAGTTTACTGTCCTAGCTATGACAGTTATCGGGGGGGGGGGGGACACAACAGTAACCGGATGCACTATAGTTAGAAATCACAGAGATGGGTCCCTTCTTAAGTGTGCTTACAAATACACACATATATACATATACACATACAACACAGGAGCAGTTGTCATTGTATTTCTGCAATGCAGGGGCTAAATACTTGCTTTAAAATGAAAGCTGAGAATTCAGGGAACCTAACAAAATAGATTGATATGATGTTACAACACTATAGCAATCCAGCAATTGCAGTTTTTTTAAAAAAGAAAAAGGCTCCTGGTGGTGTACATGTGTGTATGTGGGGGAGGGGAAATGTCAAATGAATGAATGAAGCAGGGAAAGTGCAGGGAAATCCACCACCTGGAAGCCCATTGCTGCTGGGCTGAATTGGCAGTCCCAGTGGCAACAGGGAAACTACAGAGAATCATTGCCACATGGAAGATCCAACATGACAAGTGTAGCCTCACTGATCATAGCTTGGTTTTAGAGACTCCTGCTTCATCATACTAACATCTTCTAAAGTCCTATAAAACCAACAGGAGTCTGCCAGCACCACTCTGAGATCTTCGGATCAGCTATTTGAATAGCTTTGTGATGTCTTTTCTGATCATTCGGCTAACAGTGGAATAAGTAATACAAGTCTTGTAATAAAAAGAATAGATCCAATTTAATTACATTGTTATCATCTTCCATTTTTTCTAGTGAAACACCTTCTAAAGTCAGAGGTCATTTTGGGGGGGAACGCGGGGGATCGCAGTTCCCCCGGGTGAGGTACGGGGGTGGGGCACATGACGAAGCCCCACCCCCTGCTTCCGGCCGCCCCGCTTCCGGCCTTCATTCAGCCAGGAGGAGGCAGGAGAAGAGGGAGGGTAAGTTGCTTCCTCCCTGCCTCTCCCCACCCCTGCCTGCCTGGGGCCAGGGAGGGCCTTCGCGGGGCTTCCTTGCACTCCCGCCGGCCTTGCAGGTCCACCGCCGGGCCCCATTGGGGGCGGGGTGTGTGGCCTTATGACACACTTCCGGTGATGTCAGGGGGTGTGGCCTTATGACACACATCCGGTGATGTCAGGGGGTGTGGCATATGCTAATGAGTTATGCTAATGAGTTCCCCTAGCTCTTTTTCTACAAAACGACCCCTGTCTAAAGCTATTTACTTGATTTGGAAATATTATCTCAAAATATGCACTTGGTAACTCTCAGGATTCTCCCTCTAAGCTAATGAGGATTTACAATAAATTTGAAGCTGCTTCTATAATGTTAGTATTGACACAGAGGTTTCCCTATTAGTCATTTGCTCACTTATTCAGCAATGCATGCAAGAATAGGGCAATGAAGAACTCAGCCTATTAAATAAAATGATAATATGATGAATGTCCACATTAGCTCTTGGAGATAGAGTTGTGCCATCTTTCCTTTCCATTCAGCAGCCCAACATAAATCTCTCTCCACTACTTTGCTGCTGCTTCATATTCATTAATGGTGGTATTTCTAGTATGCTGGCAAAGCCAGTTTCCCAATTCCCCCATGATATCATTGCTAAGTGACATTTGACCAAAAGTTCCCTGCATTGTGCTACTTCCATTAGCACTAGCCAAGTGCTGTCACTATTCTTTACAATTTGTAGAAGCCATGGCATATTGTATACAGTACTTGGCCTCAGAGCCTGCAGAACATATTGCCAGAAGGAGAATTAGATTGTGGCCACGGTGGCTTTGTGGCAAACATGAAATGCTGCCTCTCTTTTCAGTCCCTTCTTACTTAGCATTTGAGTCAAAAGGTTTCAAAATACAGATATCTGTGAGATAGAAAAGTGAGGTTGAAAAGCAGATTTTTTTTTAAACATCCCAGACATATATGTAACTAAAAGACAAAATAAGTTTCTTCAATAGATGGACAAATGCCTTTCACTAAATTGGGGCTGCCCCAAAACAAGACAGAGCATTCTGTGTACTCAGAGAACTCCCCAGGTATACAGAAGTTTAAATCAGAAAAAGAAAATACACAGTCCCCTCCCAACAGACTGTTGAGACTGAAGATCCTCACTGGCACCTAAGAGGCAGGAAATGTTCAGAGCAATGGAGTGTCAGTGAAAAAGGGAGGGAATTGTGATGCTGAAGCATCAAAGAGTTTATAGAATCATCTTGGAGGGGAAAATGTGGATCATTTATTGTTCCTGTGATTCCTTGCAGGCTTCCAACCGGTGCATTTTTAATTGTGTTTGCTAAGAAATTATACTGAAAATGCTGTTCTTATGATCAGTGTTCCCTCTAAGCTGAGTTACTGTGAGCTAGCCTTGGTCTGGCCCTGGAAGCAGCATTGCCCAGTTCTAGGTTCTGCTGAATGTGAAATCACCATTTGAGATGAGGATGCTAGCCTTTTTTCCAGTGAGACAACCAACATCAGCTTCATACTACTTTTGCACAATGTTCCCTCTGGTCAGATAGAAATGTGTTTGTATTCTCAAAGTATTATAAGCAGTATTTCATTCAGCAGTCCAACTTGAATTGCCATCATTAAACATGCAGGCTAGATTTTATGTACGGTATTACTATCAAAACTCCCCATATTTGCTCATCTGTAAGAGCTTTGTTAAAACTTGTTCTGAGTTATCTGCAGCTCTTTCATGATCCACTTGCTGGAGACATGTATAAAAAAGCAGTGCAATTTAATATCAGAACAAAAACCAAAGCAATTATTTAATGTGGCAAAAAGAGCTTATGAGTTCATATGATAGATACATGTCTTACATTATCAGCACCATTTTTGGGGGGTATATAATATAATAATGCATTATTTCTAGCTTTATTCAATTCTGTTATACAACAACATACTGTAATTCTATAATAGTAAAATCACCGCAATAAACCATAGCCAGCAGCTAAAAAATTAAAATGAAAAAGATCTTATTCCATTAAATAACTCCAGTGTCCTTGACTGATAAATCTGTGGTTTATGGACTGTGTTTTTCTCATGAACTCAAAATGAGTTTATAAAACTGTCACTAAGGCCCCGTTCACACGAGGCGATTTGGCCCGGGAACGGGACAGTTTGGAGGCGGATCAAAGCAGCGCGATCACACCACAACATCTGGGAAGCGTTCTGCTTCCGCCTCCAAACTGGCCCAAACCCGGGAAGAACCGCCTCAAACTGAACCACCTACCTCGGTGGTTCAAACGGATGAGGCGCAGATCGGCCGGCTCCCGGTTAGAGCCGTCTTTTCTCTCCGGCGTTTGATCGCGCCGGGGAGAAAAGGCGGCTCGGCCGGGGGATCCGTGGGATCCCGCCGAGCCGGATCAACGTTGGCGCGGCTTTTAAAAGCCGCGCTTTAAAGGGCTTTTCCCCTGCCGTGTGGCAGGGGCCTAAGTAAACCAGACAGGAAAATGTGAGGGAAGAAAATTAAAACATTTTTTTAAAACCCCACTTTTTCAATGCTACAATATTCAGATTTAACCTACGGTCATTTCCTCAGCAGGAGAATATGGTGGGAATTTTTTTAAAAAATCATCCAATAGACTTCTGACATGTGACTGGAGTGCAAAGGATATCTGCATTTTGCTCTTCCTGTAGGAGAGAGGTAACTTAGGGCATGACACTGGTGATTCAGTGACATACAAATGTGTTTGTTTAGTTTCTTTATTGTTGACTTTGACTGCAATTCAGAGAGTCGCATAACTCAAGGCTTGACAATGAACTCGCCCAGCCAAGCTATTGACTTTGCATGGTGGATGATGGATACAACATGCTCCAAACAACCGTACAATATTTGACCTGAGCCAGAGCTTTCCACAAATAGACTTATATGTGTGAATCATTGCTCCCCTCAAAGGGGAAAATCATACATAGAAAGGTATGTGTGTAGGATTCTGGATCCCTGTTGAACCAGTTCAGCATTTCAAATTGGGACTCTCTAAACTGTTAGTCCAAATATTGCTGTTTCCAATTGCTTGTTCCAAAGGCTTTAACATTTTCAGTTGCCTAATATTTCTTTACTTGTTTTATACATGAAACAGCACCTAAGGGTTTTATGTATATTCTGCTGTCATGCAACTATAGGTATCAATTTGCTATGTACAGTCATACAAGTCTAACAGTATGGTGTAGCTTTAAAAATTGTTTTAAACAAACAACTACCTGAAGACTACTCTGAAAAAGAATGGAAGAAATGCACAATAGTGCTCATACTTAAAATAATTTAATATTATATTAATGATAAAACAGGAAGAAATACTCTGAAATATGCTCAAAAATTTATCCAGCTCTTCCTCACTCTGACACTTTGGGTGCGTTCAGACGGGAGCTTTCTGCCGGCAGAAACTGCACCGATTGGAACCGGTGCAGTTAATGCCGGCAGAAACGCGATCAGACTCACCCTACTTCTTCCGTATCCCTCCGTTGGACGCCCGCTCACACGCTGCGGGCGTCGGCGTTTGTTGTTTTTTTTAAAAGCAGTTTGAGCATGCGCATAGGCAGCCATTCAGAGAATGGCGATTTGTGCGCATGCTCACCCCCCCAGTAGATTTAAACTTTAAAGGTAAGGACTTACCTTTAAAGTTTAAAGAGCACAGTAGCCTCCCGGAGGTCCCCGACGCCTCCGAAATGCTGCAGTAAGGGCTTTTTTTTAAAAAAACAAACAAACGCTTAGGGCGAAGCTTCGCCCAAGTGCATACCGCTAGGAGTCTTTTTTAAAATGGCGGGGGAAAGCCGGAAGCCTCAGGCTTCCGACGGAAGTGGCTAGGCACCGGTGGAGAGTGATCAGACGCCGGTTTGCATCGGAAGCCACCGTTGCACTGAGTTTACCACCACTAGGGACCTAGTGGCAGAGTGCAACGGTGTACAGCTCTTTATAACGGATAGAGTGGGAAGACAGATGTTCCCCGTCTGAACGCCGGTAGGTACATCGATTTCAACCGGCACAGAATCCGTTGTAAAGGCTGCGTCTGAACGCACCCTTTGAGTCTTATACTGTTTATTAGTACATTCCTTTTAAAAAGTAGGTACATTTGTTAATCTCCCCCAATTTAGGCTGCTGTTTATGTGTTGTTTAATGTTTGAGTCTGGAGTCTGTTCTATGGGCTTAGGGATGCCAGCCTCCAGGGGGGGACCTAGAGATCCCCCAGAATTACAGCTCATCTCCAGACTACAGAGATCAGTTCCCCCATAAAAAATGGATGCTTTGAAGGGTGGATTCTATGGCCTTGTACCTCACTGAGATCCTTATCCTCCCCAGGCTCCATCCCCAAATCTCCAGGAGTTTCCCAACTTAGATCTGGCAACCCTACCCCATCCCCTGCCAGTTTCCAGGGAGGACCTGGCAACCCTATATGGGCTTGACCTATGTCAGAGTGCCAGTGAGGAGTCAGAGCTTATATCAAACAGAACAACAGTGTTTCTTAATTATTGTAAGTATCTCTTCAATGGGCCTGAAGTGTAAGGCAATGACTCTGTCCAAGTACCCTGAGCCTGGCAGACCAAGAGATAAGCAAAGGGATACTGTTGCGAGTTTTCAGAAGTATTGTGAGGGGTTCGGGATCTCTATCTCTGGGGTTCTGATGTGGGGTAGATTTGCTGCCCTAAGGAGAACCCCTTTGCCTCTACCTGTGCTTTGCCTGTGCATTTGTGAATAAAGTAAATAACAAAAATGCCACAGATCTCTAGTGCTTTCTTCTCCAAATGGAACTGAACAGGTAAACACTGCCCTTGGATCTCCCCATCTCTGGGAGAAGTGGGGATCTGTAACAGTATTTTTAGCACAACATCTACCAATACAATCTCTTTGGCTGTGATCCAAATGTGCACATGTATACCAGAATTTTTCTGTGAGTTTCCCTTAAACCAGTTTTGAAATATTGGAAAGTTTCAATACCTCCATGAAGTAAATGGATGAAGTAAATATTAAAACTTACTTCTGCTTGAATAAGGCACAGAAAGGGTTATTATAGAAGTTTTGAGTTCTGACTCTTTTTGTGGTTGAGCATTACTGGCAACAACATCACAATTGCTTCCAGCACAAATTAGGAAAAGAGAATATTTCTAAAAGTGTGGACAGTGATAGTTTTATTAGCATGGTGATAATTTAAGCAAAGATTAGTTAATTAATGGGGATGTCAATGCTGAGGGCTGTCTCACACATTATGTTTTTCTATACAGAAACTGATCTTTGGGGGGAAATATTTTTTTCCCCTCTGAAACATGGTATTTTCTGCTGTGGACCAGGCATCTCTCCATTTTTTAAAAAACCAGACACCCCAAAATTAAGGTGCATTTTGTCCTTTGAAACACACAGGTCCATCCAAATTGCTAATCTTCAGTCCAGGTTTCCATGTGCAAGTAAGATACCGTATTGGGCTAAGGGACATAGGTGGCTTTTATCTGGTTGTTCTTAATGTTATTATCTTGTTGACTTTGCTGCTGCAGTCTTCATTGTTACTGTTTGCACATTTTACATTTGGTTTTAGTATAACTGTATTTATCTTATAGTTAAAATGTGACCTCTCAAGACAGTCCCTTTGCGATGGAAAGGCATTTAAAATAAAATAAAATCTCATGTCAAGTAGTAAAGCCAGGAAAAGGAATTCACAGGAGGACACAGCCCTTCTAGCCCCTCACATCTTTATTTTTTGTAAGCACCAGAAGTAAAGTTTTAAATGTTGCTTATTTTATTGTATTTTATCTATTCAATTCGGCTCTGCCGCATGTTAGCTGCCCTGAGCCATTGGGAGCTGCCCTGAGCCAAATCTAAAAATAATTAAATAAATAAATAAAATAAAGTTTTAATGCAATTCTTTGACTCATGCAGTGGCTTCTATTCCTACACCCCAAATTTCTGACTAGCACTAACATTAGTAGGAGCTGGGAAAGCTGGTCACATGGCCCAGGGACCCCAACCAAAGAGGGTTAATGGAAGAACCAAGGAGTAATGATTTCTTTATGCTTGACGGGGTCCTCAGCAGCAGCTTTCATGCTTCAAACGTGCTCAGCTCCAAAAGATAAATATATTTTGAATTTCCTTTCACACCACAGAAAGTTTGTTCTATGAACTGGTCCAGCTTTCCTTACATCACACACAGTCTACAAGAACTCCTTCCTTGTTACACCTTTGGATTCAATCCTTCCCAATTCCCAGCAGTCATAACAGGATCCTTGAGGTCCGTATGACAAGGTATGGGGATGGAACTGTTCAAGGACTTTTGGCATAGGGTTAACCGACGATTCCTGTTCGGCATGAAATTGTGAAGGACCTTTGGCACACGATTGACTGACCTTTCCTGTTAGGCATGAAATTGTGAAGGAAAATAGAAGACTTTAAATCACCACTGAAGTTGTGTAACTTCAGCTTTTTAAAAAAACTGTCCCTGTAACATCACTTCTCTCAATAAAGCACAAGATAAAATACATTTCATTGCCTTGTATTGTCACCTCTAAATTCTTAGCTGCTCTCCCCCTCCACATTTGAGATCATCTGCATTTGGCCTGGAGAAAATGGTGTGCAAAGCTCACAATTCAGCTTGAGGGGTTTAAAATACACCAAGTAGGAAGTGATGCCTGGAACCCCCTACTTATTAGGCTCAACAGGGCTTTCAGAACCGGAGCGGAAAACTCCTTCTAACACAGGGAGAAAGCAGGAAGTGATAAGAAAGGGCAGATTACAAACACAGCAAAAGCTTAGTATCTACGAGGCACCTGAAATCAAGCTTGTCTTTTTGTCTCAAACATACCTGATAGTTCCATCAAAGGATAAGATCTTCCTCCACATGCTTAGGGGAGCCATATATCCTCAAAATTGTGCAATTTAAAAAGCCCTTTTAGAGAAAACCCTTGTCTGTCAGATCCATTCTGAGAGCTGCATATCCTGCTCTGTGCACCTAAAGAAGATGGGACAGCTGTAGGATGTACGTATTATACCCCAGTTAACCTAATGAATGAATCCGTCAGTCACTTAGTCTTGGAAGAGCGCTAGCCTCTCCTCCCCCACATGCTGGAACCTCAGAAGGGTTCCTTGACTACGCTTGGGGAGTCCCACTGACATCATTGCTACTTGCTCAGCTGCCATAGATGGCAGTTGGATCGGATGGAATGACAGAATGCATGAAGGGGGTAGCACGTGTGGAATGCCTAACATGAGAGTCCACAGGTGTAGCTGACTGGGAACAGTTTATATTGGTTGCTATGGAACCCTGATTGGCTTACACATCTTCAGAGCCCACAGGAGGCCTGCTGAGGAGAAATGGAAGCTATTTTTTAATAGACGCCATGAAATCAATCCCTGAAGAACGTCTGGAGTTAAAGGCTAAAAAGGTTTGGCTGACTAATGTTACATGATATATGTAAGTAAGTCTAGCTATGAGATGTAAAATTAGTGTCACTTTTCAGCCAGAGCTGATCACAAGAAACTATGCCTTGGTCACTCTTTTAAGGTTGTTTATATATCTAGTAGCAGAATAGCAACAAATCAGTGAGAACGCCTTGATTATCATGCCAAAAAAGCTAACTGAAGTTTTAAAAGGAACGGGGAGAGTGTAGTGAATCACAGAGATTCTGAAAGGAGGAAACTATCTCCTGATTTTCTCCAAGTGCTAAAAGAAAACCTGATGTTCTTCTTTTAAAACGTGTCTGCCTCTAGGCCTTTGGCATAAGCTTAGTGTTGGGAGGGCCAGCAATCTATTTAATGACTGCATTGACGTCAATAGCATAACTGAAATACTTACTAAGAAGCATGATTCCAACTTTCAAGGGGGTGTGTGTTTCTAAGCAATAGGAAACTGAGAAGTGGATTCTCTGTGGGAACGAACTACAGGAAATTATATGAATGTTGTGAGCAAGATCATTTGAACACCAGTCAATTAATTTTTTTTCTGAGAAAGAATTACAAGATTCACCTGACACAAGCAACAAACCTGTTTGATTTCGGGCAATTCCAAGATTATTTGGTTTTTCAACAGACTTTGTATTTTAAAGATCACCCTTGCTTCATTCTAACGCAAATGGAGGTAGCAGACATTTTCATATACTCGCTATTCTTTCAGGTATTTGAGCAGGAAACAAGAGAAGCCATGGCAAAAGAACACACCTTACGTATCTTTAGAGTTGGAGTTGCTCTACTGAGCAATTTTAGGTTTTCAGCGAAAGAGCATTACTGTTGATCCTTAAAGTCACACTATTCCATTTCCTCAATACCTCTGCATTTGAAAGAGAGGACTGTCTACTATTTCCCTATATTGATTTAAGATGCCCACAAATTAGGCTTCTTCAGTATGGTCCAGTGGCAAGAGAGAACTATTTAAGAATTGGAGATTATGTTCAATTCTACACAGATTTATTCTGTGGACTCGAGAAAACCACTACTTATCAACCTCAATTGCACTTCTGTAT
The DNA here is from genome assembly GCF_001447785.1 of Gekko japonicus. Classification (NCBI taxonomy): domain Eukaryota; kingdom Metazoa; phylum Chordata; class Lepidosauria; order Squamata; family Gekkonidae; genus Gekko; species Gekko japonicus. Next base: position 2,516,497 of record NW_015169172.1, read on the forward strand.
GCCTACCTAATAGGATTATTGCAAGGGAAAACCACAATGAAACTATAACATACTTTGCATCTGAAGCTCTGTAAACGGTAATACATCTGTATGAACTAAAAGTGCTGGTGTACCTATTATATTTTTATTCTGCTCTTTCTCCAATGAGCTGAAAGCAGTTTATAGTTCTCCCCTGCTCCATCTACTTTATTCTCGCAATAACCCTGTAAGGTAGTTTATGGTGATAGAAAATGACTGGCCCAAGATTATCCAGTGAATTTTAAAGCTGGGTGGGAATTTGAACTCAAGACTCTCCAGTTCTAATCTAACCACTATACCACACTGTGCAGAAATTTGTTGAGTCAATGAACTGCTATGCTTACTATCAGGGCTTTTTTTGTAGAAAAAGCCCAGCAGGAACTCATTAGCATAATAGGCCACACCCAATGGCCAAAACTCATTAGCATATTAGGCCACAGCCCCGCGTTGCCAGAAGTGTGGTCATCCAGCCACACCTGACTTTTGCTTCTTATTCTGTTTACCTTGTTTGTTGTCAAAACCCAGGGCCTTTTTTTTGTAGCAGGGACTCCTTTGCATGTTAGGCCACACACACCTACTGTAGCCAATCCTAATGAGTATCTGCTGTTGAGTGTGGCCTATTATGCTAATGAGTTCCTGCTGGGTGTGGCCAACTCAGGAGCCAGCTGGAACTCTGTTCCTGTGCGTTCCTGCCCCAAAATAGCTCTGCTTACTATCATCCATGTGCACAGCCTGAGCAGTGTTAGAACATCCTCAGTGCTTCACGGGAGATTTGGAATCATGGCAGCTGATTCACACACATTCAGAATCAGCACAGATTAAAATAAAGCATGTATTTTTCTTTTTGATCAGTTAGGCACGAACACATGCCCACCTCAAAAATAAACACGCATACAATTGATTGTTCAGGTGAAGGCAGCCTAGGAGCTCAGGCAAACGTGAAGGTTGACAGGGCAGAGCAGTGAAAGCAGCAAGTAAGGAAAAATACTATTTCACACTATCTTCTTACAGTGGAATTTTTACAATACTTTAATCCTATGAGCCCTGGGAAGTGCTATGTGATTTTCTGAGCACAGCCACAGCCTAATGCTGCAAAGCGTAACAGCCAGCTATTGTACTGCTGGGCATGTAATTCATTATAAATGCTGCATTTATCTTTTGCCCTCAGACTCTTAAGGGCTATTCTGTCCGGGAACCTTCTGCAACAACAGATTGTTTTAATAAAATGATTTCATACTTTTAAAATTATGCTAGCTCCCATTAGGCTGAAGCAATAGCTTTAATCCTGTAAGCTAATCAGTCACAGGACAATCTTGAAGATAAGTAAAAGCTTAAGTAAAATGTCTATAATAGTTTATTTACAACTATCTTCCTCTCTCACTTTTTTTTTGCAAAACCAGCCTTACTGGTTGAAAAGTTGTACCAACAGGCATCACTGATTTTATTTTCTGTATTATTTATACAGTACCATATGAAAACATACACCCTTACAAAAAAAGTCCCTGTCTAGAGTAATGACACTAATCCAGATGGGTACAAATACCATGAGAATCAGCCATAAAAAGTAAGCGCACATACATCTCTATATACAGGGGTCATTTCCTGCCGGAGCACTGCAGAGTGGCAAAGGGAAGGGGAGGCGGGCAGACATGCCCCCCTTTCCCTTAAGCCTTTCCGCTTTTGCAGAGAAACTCGGGGGAAGATGGGATTTAAATGCCTGGGTTCCCTGCCCAATCTTCTCTAGGTGCCCCGCAGCTGCAGGGCACTTGGAGAAAATCAGGCAGGGAACGCAGGCATGTCTGCCTCCCTGCCCTTCCCTCCCCTTCTCCAGCTAACCCGCCATGGCGGGCTGGCTGGAGAAGGGGAGGGGAGGAGGGCAGACATGCCCCCCCTTTCCCCTGAGCCTCTCCACTTTTGTGGAGAACTTCAAGGGAAGGGGGATTTAAATGCCTTTCTTTCCTTTCCCCAGATGGGGAAGGGAGAGAAAGGCATTCGAAACATGCCTGGGTTCCCCACCCTATCTTCTCCAGGTGCCTGCCCTTTGTCAGGGGGTGTGGCATATGCAAATGAGTTATGCAAATGAGCTCCTGCACCTCTTTTACTAGGAAATGACCCCATCTATATATATAAAGAAAGTCCCCTCACTGTAAAATCAACACCCAGGCCCTGGACCTAGAAACATGAAATTCAGGGAGAGCACTCCTACCATGACTTAGATGCTCACTAAGAAGAGATTTTTAGAAATTTGACCCCTAAGGGGGTCAAAACAGGTAAAATGTGATCCCCCATTGCTTCCTATCTGGCTTCCAGACTCCTGTCTCTTTGCAACCCGACTCTCTGATTGGACAGCTGCAGAGCACAGTGTTCTAAGGTTTAAAAAAACCCAGTTACAGCAGACTGCAGAGGGCTAATGACAGTTGAGGAAATCAGGA